>NC_057798.1:205734411-206034411 GCF_018294505.1 Triticum aestivum
CACGTGGCGGACGCCGGTTGGTGCGGAGGCGGCAGCGCGGGCTTTGTCCAGCACGGACGGACACGTCCGGCGCGGAGAGGGGAATTAGATGGGTTTTGGGCCACTTTGGAAGGGGTGTTGGGCTGCAACTCAAAGAGGGCTTTGCGGTTACCCGGTTAACCGTTGGAGTATCAAACGACCTCCAAATGACACGAAACTTGACAGGCGGTCTACCGGTGCTATACCAAGGCCACTTGGCAAGCCTCGGTCCATTCCAAGAACGTTTAACACCCGCTCACGACGAGAGACAAAAGGGGAACGCCGGAGGACATAGGAGCGCCGGATTACAAAACGGACAACGGGGAAAAGGCTCGGATGCATGAGATGAACATGTATGCAAAATGAAATTTGCACATGATGACATGATAAAATGCAACACGCAAGCAAATGACATGGCAACGACGGCGAATAACTGGCGGACAACTGGCGCATCGAATCCGGGGCGTTACAATTAGTGACAGCAGAGACATATGAAGAATTTGTAGCATTAGAAGCATTTGAACATTCAGGTGAAGAATTAGTGGTTTCACGTTCAATGCACTTCAGACATGGAGGAACAAATTCTTCCTGTGTAACGCTGATTTGTTGAGCAAGTAATGAATCGCGCTCCTTCTGAAGATCTTCATAATCCAGTCTTAGCTTTTCAAGATCTTGATTTCTTTGAAGACATTCAGAAGAAAGCTTCTCGTGATCAGACAAGAGAGTATTATGTTGATCTTGAAGGGCGTCAAACTTGGAATGAAGTCTCTGAAGACTATCAGCCAATGCTTTTGACTGATCCATTTCTTCACCCAACATATCATCGCTCTTAATAAGCATGTATTGAACCTTTTCCAAGGCTCTTTGTTGTTTAGTGGCAAGGGAAGCAAGTTTGACATAGCTGGGGCCAAATTCATCACTTGATTCATCATCACTAGATTCAGAGAGGTAGCATTCAGTTACCTTAGCACCCCCTGCCATAAGGCATGGTGAAGATGATGACAATTCAGGTGCAAAGGTCATCTCTTTGAGAGACTCCTTGTAATCCTCAAACCAAGGATCATGACGAGTATGATGACCTTCATAGACCTCAGAAAGCTGGTCCCAGATTAGCTTCGCATGATTGAGGTGCATGACGTTCCTGAACTGATTTCGGGACAGACAGGAGCAGATGACATCCTTCGCCGTGAGGTTCAGTAGAGTGTACTTGCGAATGTCATCAGCCTCCGCCATCTTGCATAGATCGGTAAGACCAATCTCAGTGACGGTCAACAGTTCACTGTCCATAGCCATGAGTCGCTTCTTCATCATGGCCTTCCACCGAGGATACTCATGACCGTCAAAGGTGGGGCAAGATACGTTCCTCAATCCTGCAGTCGACATAGTTGAAACTCCAGGTGGTTAAACCAAATCACACAGAACAAGGGAGTACCCTACTCTGATACCAATTGAAAGTGCTAGTTATCGACTAAATGGGGGGGGGGGGTGAATAGGCGATTTTTATGAAAGTCTTCAAAACTTGAAAGTTTCGAAGACAAACACGAAAACAGGACCTATAAACATGCAGCGGAAGATGAACTACACTAGACAAGCCATAGTCAGACAAGTATGAAACTAAAGCATGATGACTAATAGCAGCTAGGTAGTAGGATCAGGATGGAAGATAGTATGAAGCCAATCAGAACAAGTAGTCACACAGTGAAGTCAAACAGGCGTAGTAATCAGGCAATGACTTCACAAAGACGAACAGTAAGTAAGGAGAGTAAGAGATAGAACCAGTGCATTGTGAAGACAAGGATTTGTTCGACCAATTCTAGTTGCTGTGACAACTGTACGTCTGGTTAGGGAGGCTGAGATTGAACTCAGAAGACCGTGTCTTCACCTTATTCCCCTTGAGCTAAGGACACACAGTCCTCGCCCAATCACTCTAGTAAGTCTTCAAGGTTGACTTCCAAACCTTCACAGACTTCGTTCACCGGCAATCCACAATTACTCTTGGATGCTTAGAACGCGACGCCTAACCGGCTGGAGGATTCACAGTCCTCAAGTGTAACAAGTCTTCAGGTCACGCAGACAGAAAGACTTCAGTGATGCCAAACACTCTTTGGGCTTTGGGTGTTTTGGGCTTTGTCCTCACAAGGATTTCTCTCTCAAACTCTTCAGAGGTGGGTTGCTCTCAACGACAAAAGCCGTGCACTAACTCTGAGCAGCCACCAATTTATGGTGTAGGGGGTGGGCTATTTATAGCCACTAGGCAACCCGACCTGATTTGTCCGAAATGACCCTGGGTCACTAAGGAACTGACACGTGTCACAACGGTCAGATTTCAAACACACGCGACAGCTTGACTTGGGCTACAAGTAAAGCTGACTTATCCGACTCTGGATAAGATTTGCTCTCATTGTCTTCGCTCGAAGACATAGGATTTTGGTTGAGCATCACTTCAGTCACTCTGACTTTGTTCACTTGGACCCCACTTAACAGTGCGGTGGTTCCCATGACTCAACAAAGAAGAAAAGAAACATCGAAACTACTAAGTCTTCGTGCTTCATAGTCTTCACTCAATGTCTTCTTCTGTCATAGTCTTCAATGTGAATATCTTCACGTACCACCATTTTCTTCAATGTCTTCATACATTTTTAGGGGTCATCTCTGGTAGGTAAACCGAATCAAAGAGGGACTACTACCAGTGTTATCCTGCAATTCTCACAAACACATTAGTCCCTCAACCATGTTTGTCGTCAATACTCCAAAACCAAACTAGGGGTGGCACTAGATGCACTTACAGAGGCCGCGCCCTACAGGGGGGCGCCCCCCTGTCTCGTGGATAGGCCCTGGGCCCCCTGGCATTAATTCTTTCACCAAAAATTCTTATTAATTCCAAAAAGTGCCTCCGTGGATTTCCAGGACATTCCGTGAACTTTTCTTTTCTACACATAAAACAACATCATGGCAGTTCTGCTAAAAACAGCGTCAGTCTGGGTTAGTTTCATTCAAATCATGCAAGTTAGAGTCCAAAACAAGGGCAAAAGTGTTTGGAAAAGTAGATACGTTGGAGACGTATCAACTCCCCCAAGCTTAAACCTTTGCTTGTCCTCAAGCAATTCAGTTGATAAACTGAAAGTGATAAACAAAAACTTTTACAAACTCTATTTGCTCGTGTTGTTGTAACATGAAAAGCCAGCATTCAAGTTTCAGCAAATATTATGAACTAACCATACTCACAATAACACATAGGTGTCACAATTACTCATACCAATAACATAATCAGCTAGCAAGCCATAATAATAAAACTCGGATGACAACACTTTCTCAAAATAATCATAACATGATATAACAAAATGGTATCTCGCTATCCCTTTCTGAGACCGCAAAACATAAATGCAGAGCACCTTTAAAGATCAAGGACTGACTAAACATTGTAATTCATGGTAAAAGAGATCCAGTCAAGTCATACCCAATATAAACCAATAGTAATGAATGCAAATGACAATGTGCTCTCCAGCGGGTGCTTTTAATAAGAAGGATGATGACTCAACATAAAAGTAAATAGATAGGCCCTTCACAGAGGGAAGCAGGGATTTGTAGAGGTGCCAGAGCCTGATTTTAAAATAGAGATTAAATAACATTTTGAGCGGCATACTTTCGCTGTCAACGCAACAACTATGAGATGGCTGTATCTTCCATACTAAATGCATTATAGGCAGTTCCCAAACAGAATGGTAAAGGTTTATACTCCCCCAACCACCAACAAGCATCAATCCATGGCTTGCTCGAAACAATGAGTGCCTCCAACATACAACAGCCCTGGGGAGTTTTGTTTAATTATTTTGATTTGCTTTGATCTTTTTGGATCATGGGACTGGGCATCCCGGTTACCGGCCCTTTCTCGTGAATGAGGAGCAGAGTCCACTCCTCGTGAGAATAACCCACCTAGCATGGAAGATATAGGCAGCCCTAGTTGTAACATGAGCTGCTCGAGCATACAAAACAGAATTTCATTTGAAGGTTTGGAGTTTGGTACATACAGATTTACTTGGAATGGCAGGTAAATACCGCATATAGGTAGGTATCGTGGACTCATATGGAACAACTTTGGGGTTTAAGGAGTTTGGATGCACAAGCAGTATTCCCGCTTAGTACAGGTGAAGGCTAGCAAAAGACTGGGAAGCGACCAACTGAGAGAGCGACAACAGTCATAAGCATGCATTAAAATTAATTCACACCGAGTACATGCATGAGTAGGATATAATCCACCATGAACATAAATATCGTGAAGGCTATGTTGATTTGATTCAACTACATGCGTAACCATGTGCCAAGTCGAGTCACTCAATTCATTCAAAGGAGGATACCATCCCATCATACCACATCATAATCATTCTAATAGCATGTTGGCACGCAAGGTAAACCATTATAACTCATAGCTAATCAAGCATGGCACGAGCAACTATAATCTCTAAATATCATTGCAAATATGTTTACTTCACAATAGATGACTCGGGAACGATGAATCGTCATATTTACAAAAACAAGAGAGCTCGAGTTCATACCAGCTTTTCTCATCCCAATAAGTCCATCATATAACGTCATTATTGCCTTTCACTTGCACGACCGAACGATGTGTATAATAATAAGAGTGCACGTGCATTGGACTAAGCTAGAATCTGCAAGCATTCAACTCAAGAGAGAAGACAAGTAACATGGGCTCTAAGTTAAATAGACAATCATGCATATAGGAGCCACCAAGCATTTTCAATATGGTCTTCTCGACCCCCAAAGGAAAGGAAAGAAAATAAAACTATTTACACGTGAAAGCTCCCAACTAGTAAGAAGAAGAACTAAAAATATTTTTGGGTTTTCATTTTAATTTCTACTACCAGCATGGAAATTAAACTAACTAATTTTTGGGGTTTTTTCTTAAGATTTATCAAACACACAAGAAGAAAACTAGAAAAAGAAATTTAAACTAGCATGGATAATACAATGAAAGAGTATGAGCACCGACGACTAGTGTGTGAACATGAATGTAAAGTCGGTGAGAAATACATACTCCCCCAAGCTTAGGCTTTTGGCCTAAGTTGGTTTAATACCAATGACCGCCTGCCTGATATCCATAAGTGAAACTGGGGTTGTACTAAGATGCAGAGGCATCAGCCTCCTAAACAGCAGCGTGTTGGCGAGCTGCCTCCATTCCTCTCTCATATTCAGTTGCTTCCTCCCTGGTAACAACATATCTTCCTTTTGCCTGATAATCAAAAAGGTAGGGAGCAGGAAGAGTAACAGGGACGACATTGTGCCTGTCATAGATTAGTCGATAATGGAGGAATTGTTCATTCCTCTCAAGAAAATGATGATCAAACATAGCTTCTTTATCCAAATAAACAGGAGGTACAATCATACCCCCCTCTCATGGAGCTATATTAAGAAAATTAGCCACTCGGGTTGCATAAATTCCTTTAAAGAAATTACCCCTTCTACTATTATTCTGCAACCTACGTGCAACTATTGCCCCCAAGTTATAACCTTTATAACCTGACACAGCGCTCTTGAGGACACAAAGATTAGGGACACACATGTGACATGCTTCGTCCTTACCGTTAATGCATCTACCAATAAAGAGAGCAAAATAATATATAGCAGGAAAATGAATGCTCCCTATGGTAGCTTGTGTTATGTCCCTAGATTCTCCCACGGTAATACTAGCAAGAAAATCTCTAAATTCAGATTTGGGAGGATCATTAATATTACCCCACTGCGGGAGTTTGCAAGCAGTTGTGAAATCCTCTAAATCCATGGTATAAGATGTATCATAAATATCAAACATGACACTAGGAGAATTACGCACAGAGATATATTCGAACCTCCGCACAAAAGGAATCAGTCAAGTGATAATATTGAGGACACTTATCTTGTAAGAAGTCCTCCAGCTCGGCATTACGCACATACGCGTCAAATTCCTCCTTGAAGCCTGCTTCAACCATAAAATCATCGAATGGCCACTCACAAGCCCGTACATTTGCGTCCCTCGGCAATTTAACATCGTGCTCAAGTATAGCAATCATTGGCCCTTTCTTTGCCGAGGAACCACCTTGGTATAATCTTCTAAGCATAATTATTTTTCTGAAAATTTCTGAAATTTTAGTAACTTCAAAATAAAAGTGAATAAAACTAAACAAGATTGATAGCAACTACTCCTACAAGTGCCTAGAGCCTATATCATGCATTGGAATTGCTTGGGACCTCAAAAATTTAACATGCAAGCTCAAGAACATGGTCACCTATGCAGAAAATTTTTGCAATGAATAAAGCACTAGAACAAAAACTAATTGGACCAATGGAGGAGTCACACACCAAGCAACAATCTCCCAAAGCAGTTTTGCGAATGGAGCTTTGAGCTAAGAGATCGAAAATCGTAGCAAAACGAGCTAGAACTCGTGTTTGAGCTAGATGGGGATTTTTTTAGGTAGAAGATGAAGTGTGTGGGTGCTGGCATAAGTGGAGGGGAGCCACCAGGGGCCCATGAGATAGGGGGGGCGCCCTATAGGGGGGGGGCGCCCTCCTCTCTTGTGGCCTGGTGCTGGCCCCTCCTGCAGTGTTTTCACTGCCTAAAATCCTCAAATATTCCAGAAAAAATCATACTAAATTTGCAGGGCATTTGGAGCACTTTTATTTTCGGACTATTTTTTAATGCACGGATAATTCAGAAAATAGTCAGATAATACTATTTTTGCTTTATTTATTCTAAATAACAGAAAGTAAAAGGAGGGTACAGAAGGTTGTGCCTTCTAGTTTCATCCATCTCGTGATCATCAAAATGAATCCACTAACAAGGTTGATCAAGTCCTTCTTAACAAACTCATTCCGAATAACACGGAACCGGAGAAATTTCGAATAACACTAAGTTACCTCAACGGGGATATGAAAATCCCCAACAATAAGAATATCATACTTTTTCTTGACAATAGGGAGAGGAAATTCAAAACCTCCAAGAATGGTAGTTGGAACTTTTTCAATAGAATTGATGCTATGAACTTGAGATTGTTTCCTCGGAAAGTGTACCGTATGCTCATTACCATTAACATGAAAAGTGACATTGCCTTTGTTGCAATCAATAACAGCCCCTGCAGTATTAAGAAAAGGTCTACCAAGGATAATAGACATACTATCGTCCTCGAGAATATCAAGGATAACAAAGTCCGTTAAAATAGTGACATTTGCAACCACAACAGGCACATAGTCACAAATACCGACAGGTATAGCAGTTGATTTATCAGCCATTTGCAAAGATATTTCAGTAGGTGTCAACTTATTCAATTCAAGTCTACGATATAAAGAGAGAGGCATAACACTAACACCGGCTCCAAGATCACATAGAGCAGTTCTGACATAATTACTTTTAATAGAGCATGGTATAGTTGGTACCCCCGGATCTCCAAGTTTCTTTGGTATACCACCCTTAAAAGTATAATTAGCAAGCATGGTGGAAATTTCAGCTTCCAGTATCTTTCTTTTATTTGTAATGATATCCTTCATATACTTAGCATAAGGATTTACTTTCAGCATATCAGTTAAGCGCATACGTAAGAAAATAGGTCTAATCATTTCAGCAAAGCGCTCAAAATCCTCATCATCCTTTAACTTGGATGATTTAGGAGGAAAGGGCATGGGTTTCTGAACCCATGGTTCTCTTTCTTTACCGTGCTTCCTAGAAACAAAATCTCTCTTGTCATAACGTTGATTCTTTGATTGTGGGTTATCAAGATCAACAGCAGGTTCAATCTCTACATCAGTGTCTTTGCTAGGTTGAGCATCAACATGAACATTATCATTAACATTATCACTAGGTTCATGTTCATCACCTGATTGAGTTTCAGCATCAGAAATAGAAATATCATTGGGATTCTCATGTGTGCTACAGTAGGTTCACTAGAAGCATGCAAAGTCCTATCGTTTTTCTTTTTCTTCTTTTTAGAAGAACTAGGTGCCTCTAAATTATTTCTCTGAGAATCTTGCTCGATTCTCTTAGGGTGGCCTTCAGGATACAAAGGTTCCTGAGTCATTCTACCAGTTCTAGTAGCCACTCTAACAGCAAAGTCATTTTTATTATTTAATTCATCAAGCAAATCATTTTGAGCTTTAAGTACTTGCTCAGCTTGAGTAGCAACCATAGAAGCATATTTGCTAACACGGTGAAGTTCATCTTTAACTCTGGCCAGATTATCACTTACACGTCCTATCTCAAAAGCATTATTCTTTAACTCTCTACCAGCATAAGCATTAAAACTTTCTTGTCTAGCCATAAAGTCATCAAATTCATCTAAGCATGGGCTATGAAATTTAGTAGAGGGTATTTCAACTTTATCATATCTATAGAGAGAATTTACCTTTACTACCTGTGTCGGGTTATCAAGACAATGTGGTTCTTCAGGCGGTAAATTAAGACCATGTATTTCTTCAATAGGTGGTAAATTCTTAACATCTTCAACTTTAATACCTTTTTCTTTCATTGATTTCTTTGCCTCCTGCATATCTTTAGGACTGAGAAATAAAACACCTCTCTTCTTTGGAGTGGGTTTAGGAATAGGCTCAGGAGTTGGCTCAATTGATTCAGGAATTACTTCAGGAATTGGCTCAGGAAGAGTCCAATTATTTTCATTAGTCAACATATTACTCAATAGTATTTCAGCTTCGTCGACTGTTCTTTCCCTGAAAACACAACCAGCACAACTATCCAAGTAGTCCTTGGAAGCATCGGTTAGTCCATTATAAAAGATATCAAGTATTTCATTTTTCTTAAGAGGATGATCAGGCAAAGCATTAAGTAACCGAAGAAGCCTCCTCCAAGATTGTGGGAGACTCTCTTCTTTAATTTGCACAAAATTATATATTTCCTGCAAGGCAGCTTGTTTCTTATGAGCAGGGAAATATTTAGTAGAGAAGTAATAAATCATATCCTGGGGACTACGCACACAACCAGGAGCAAGAGAATTATACCAAGTCTTAGCATCACCCTTTAATGAGAACAGAAATATCTTAAGGATATATAAATAGCAAGACTTCTCATCATTAGTAAACAGGGTGGCTATATCATTCAACTTGGTAAGATGTGCCACAACAGTTTCAGATTCAAGGCCATAAAAAGGATCAGATTCAACTAAAGTAATAATATCAGGATCTATAGAGAATTCATAATCCTTATCAGTAACACAGATAGGTGAAGTAGCAAAAGCAGGATCGGGTTTCGTTCTAGCATTAAGAGACAGCTGCTTCCATTTAGCTAATAATTTCTTAAAATCATTTCTATCATTGCAAGCCAGGATTTCCATAGCAGCTTCTTCATTCATAACATAACCCTTAGGAACAACAGGTAATACATAATCATTGGGGGAACCTTCATCATCACTATCATCAATACTAGGTTCTTCAATATTTTCATTCCCCCTAACTCTAGCAAGTTGTTCATCAAGAAATTCACCTAATGGCAAAGTGGTATCACGCACAGAAGTAGTTTCATCGTGCATAGCAGAAGTGGCATCATCAATAACATGCGACATATCAAAATTCATAGCAGTAGCAGGTTTAGGTGTCGCAAGCTTACTAATAACGGAAGGAGAATCTAGTGCAGAGCTAGATGGCAGTTCCTTACCTCCCCTCGTAGTTGAGGGCAAAATCTTGGTCTTAGCATCTTTCAAGTTCTTCATAGTGATCAACAGATATAAATCCCAAGTGACTCAGAGAATAGAGCTATGCTCCCCGGCAACGGCGCCAGAAATTAGTCTTGATAACCCACAAGTATAGGGGATTGCAACAGCTTTCGAGGGTAAAGTATTCAACCCAAATTTATTGATTTGACACAAGGGGAGCCAAAGAATATTCTTGAGTATTAGCAGTTGAGTTGTCAATTCAACCACACCTGGATAATTTAGTATCTGCAGCAAAGTATCTAGTAGCAAAAGTGGAATGATAATAATAGTAACGGTAGCAAAAGTAAAGATAAATGTTTTGGGGTTTTTGTAGTAGTTGTAACAGTAGCAACAGAAAAGTAAATAAGCGAAGAACAATATGTGAAAAGCTCGTAGGCAATGGATCAGTGATGGATAATTATGCCGGATGCGATTCCTCATGCAATAGCTATAACATAGGGTGACAAAGAACTAGCTCCAATTCATCAATGTAATGTAGGCATGTATTCCGTAAATAGTCATACGTGCTTATGGAAAAGAACTTGCATGACATCTTTTGACCTACCCTCCCGTTGCAGCGGGGTCCTTACAGAAACTAAGGGATATTAAGGCCTCCTTTTAATAGAGAACCGGAACAAAGCATTAGCACATAGTGAATACATGAACTCCTCAAACTACGGTCATCACCGAGAAGTATCCCGATTATTGTCACTTTGGGGTTGTCGGATCATAACACATAATAGGTGACTATAGACTTGCAAGATAGGATCAAGAACACACATATATTCATGAAAACATAGTAGGTTCAGATCTGAAATCATGGCACTCGGGCCCTAGTGACAAGCATTAAGCATAGCAAAGTCATAGCAACATCAATCTCAGAACATAGTGGATACTAGGGATCAAACCCCAACAAGACTAACTTGATTACATGGTAAATCTCATCCAACCCATCACCGTCCAGCAAGCCTATGATGGAATTACTCACGCACGGTGGTGAGCATCATGAAATTGGTGATGGAGGATGGTTGATGATGGCGACGGCGATGAATCCCCCTCTCCAGAGCCCCGAACGGACTCCAGATCAGCCCTCCCGAGAGAGATTAGGGCTTGGCGGCGGCTCCGTGTCGTAAAACGCGATGAAACTTTCTCCTTGATTTTTTTCTCCCTGAACATGAATATATGGAGTTGGAGTTGAGGTCGATGGAGGTCCAGGGGGCCCACAAGATAGGAGGCCGCGCCCTACAGGGGGGGCGCCCCCTATCTCGTGGACAGGCCCTGGGCCCCCTGGCATTAATTCTTTCGCCAAAAATTCTTATTAATTCCAAAAAGTGCCTCCGTGGATTTCAGGACATTCCGAGAACTTTTCTTTTCTACTCATAAAACAACATCATGGCAGTTCTGCTGAAAACAGCGTCAGTCCAGGTTAGTTTCATTCAAATCATGCAAGTTAGAGTCCAAAACAAGGGCAAAAGTGTTTGGAAAAGTAGATACATTGGAGACGTATGAACGCCCTCGATTCAATCGTACACTAATCATAAACGCAAATGTGTATGATCAAGATCAAGGACTCACGGGAAGATATCACAACACAACTCTAGACACAAATAAAATAATACAAGCTTTATATTACAAGCCAGGGGCCTCGAAGGCTCGAATACATAGCTCGATACACAAGAGTCAGCGGGAGCAATAATATCTGAGTACAGACATAAGTTAAACAAGTTTTGCCTTAAGAAGGCTAGCACAAAAGCAACATTGATCAAAAAGGCAAGGCCTCCTGCCTGGGAGCCTCCTAACTACTTCTGGTCGTCGACGGCCTTGAAATAGTAGTGAGCACCCTCGTGGTAGTAGTAGTCGTCGTCGGTGGCATTTGGATCCTAGGCTCCACCATCTGGAAGGTGCCCGCGAGATAATTACGAGGCGTGGGTTATCGTGGGCACCTTCCAGGTCAACCCGACTCCACATCACTCACAATTAAGCTCGCGCGGGTACCCCTCAGGGCCGATCCGTCTTTAGTAACCTGGTTCAGTGTAAAGTCATAGTAACCATAGTAACTGTGTGTCTAACACCAAAGGGAGCCCTGAGGAACCACCCCATGTGGATTCCCCTCGATGTAATCATCAGGGTGAACGGAAGAGGAACCACCCTCGAGGTCCACACTTGAGGGGTTGCACGACAGAGTCGTGTCGGAAGTGGTTAAGGCGGAATCACCCTCGATGACCACTACTGAATAACTACCCTACAGTGTTAACATCAGAAGTGCTGATGAGGTCTCACCCTCGGCACTCGATAGTAACCCAGCAGTGTTGAGCAACTAAGGGGAAGTGATGTGCGGTGCAACAAGGACAAGGTGGGGGTCACTAATGGATCACTAACCAACCTATACTAAGCAGTTTAGGATAAGTAGGTAAGTAACAATAAGCAGGTTACAAAAGCAGGCTATGCATCAGAATAGGAGCAATCAATTACAGTAGCAAAATCTAATGCAAGCATGAGGGAATGGAATGGGCGATATCGGGATGATCAAAGAGGGGGCTTGCCTGGTTGCTCTGGCAAGGAGGGGTCGTCGTCGACATAGTCGATCACAAGGGCAGCATCGGTCTTGGGGTCTACCGGAGAGAACAGGGGGAAGAAACAGTAAATATAAAGCAAACATAGCATCACAAAGCATAACGTGGCAATATGTTGTGCCGGGTGTGACCTAACATATGGCTACACGATAGGTGAAGGGGGAATTCAACCGGGAATGTTTTCCCGGTTCCGGACCTGTGTTAGACAGATGACTGGAGGGGGAATGTTCCATGTTTAGATAATTAGAGGCATCTCACAGGTAAACGGATAGTGTATTCGGATTCGGCACATTTTTCTAAGCAACTTTCATGTAGAAAACATTTTTATCGGAGTTATGGATTATTTTCTATGAACTTTCTAAGTTTTAAACATATTCCGAAATTAAATAAATTATCAGAAAAGAAATACTGCATCAGCATGACATCACTGTGATGTTAGCAGTCAACAAGACGGCTGACCAGGTCAAACTGACCAGTGGGTCCCACCTGTCATAGACAGTGGACTAACAGAAGTTTAAAACTAACTAAACAGAGTTATTTAGTAGGTAGGCCCCACCTGTCATAGACTAATTAGCTAAACTAATTAGTTTTAATTACTAAAACATTTTATTAGAGGATTAAGCGGTGGGGCCTGCATGTCAGTGGCTGGGGCCTGCCCAGTCAGCACAGTTGACCAGGTCAGCTAGTCAACAGGGGGCCAAGGGCCCCACTGGCAGTGACCCAGGGGGTGGCCCCAGGTGTGCCAGCTCAGCGCGGCCGGCGGCTTGACGTTGGCACCCTCCAGGCGCGGCGGAGGACGCGACCCGACGTCGGAAACGCGCTACGAAGTGCCAAACCGCGTGCGACAACTTGCGTTCGAACCGTGGAAGCGTTCCGCGTCAACTAGTGGTGGTGCCGGACCAAAAGGTCACCAGAAATGGGACGGGCGACGAGCTACGGCGGCTGGCGTATGGGACCTCGACGAAAACTACGCTAGGAGGCACGGGGAGGCACGTGCTCGGGCTCGTTGGGCTCCTGGGAGCTCCAAGAGTTTGACGGTGGCCTCAGGCGGCGACGACGTCATAGTGACGTCCACAAGCTCGGCGACGGCGAGCAGAGCACGGATGTGGCGATAGCTAGCTACAGAGCATGAAGAGGCTGAAAGGAGGGGAGCAGGAGACGGAGGAGCTCACCTTGCGGCACGCACGGTGGACCTTGGAAGGTTAGGAGCAGCAGGAGCGTCGAAGAGGAGGGAGATCACCAACGACCAAGGTGGAAGGGGGCGGCTCAATCCGCGGCCTGCGGTGCTCCCCGGCTTGCGCTCGTTGACGGGACGAGGTAGTCGACGACGGCGGAGCTGCTGGACAGGTCGACGAGGCGAGGCGAGGTCGGTAGCCGCTAGTACGGGCGAGGCACGGCGGCGACTGCGTCGGCCTCCTCTCCAAAACGAAGGAGAGGGAGAGAGAGAAGGGGATCTGGAGAGCGAGGGGTGAGGTGAGTGGGGTGGCAGACGAGTGGGAGGCGAGGGGGCCGAGGTGTCGGGGCAGTGGAGGCCTTATCCTCTCGCGCGGGGGGGGGGGGGGGGGGGTCGTCGCCGGCTAGGTGGTTCGGCGGGAGCCAGCCCTTGTAGCGACACGGCTCGGGGAACAGGAGAAGGCGGCCGGGGGAAAAGTGGGCTGGCTAGGCCGGCCTGTTAGGCCAAGGCCCAGTGGGGTGGAACAGGGGAGGTTTTATCTTTTCCCCTTTTCCTTTCTTTTGCTCTTTTCTTATTACAGAAAAAATGCTATGCAATATTTGAGCTGCCAAAAGGAGTTCTGTAAAATGTAGGACTTGGCCAAATAAATACATTACAATATTTGGCACCTGCCACAAAAAGCTTGGGAGGAGTTTGAATTGATTTGGATTTTTCACAAATGGAAAAGCATTTAAAAAAATTGCTGATTTGGAACTGCTTTAATTCCCAGGGGAAATTAGCTATCTCAAATGATGTTGAATCACTCATGACATTTAGTTAGTGAATATTTGCAACCCAGCGAACATTTTTGTTTTATTGTTTGGAGAAATAATTTATTTGACTTTATTTTTAAAATTGAATTTGAATTGGTTTTAAATCAAAGTGAGATTAGCAACAGTAACAGTGATGACTTGGATTCATTAGTAGGGGATTACTGTAGCTTGATTATCCGGGAGTTACATCCCCCAAGCTTGGCAAAATCCAAGGGGAGTGCCCATACCCAATGCTCAGTTTTCTTTTGGTGGTGATGAAGAAGGTTGTGGTGATGAAGTAGTGGGTTTGCCCTTCTTCCTTAGCTTACGCTTGAGGACGGAATTCTCATCTTTTAGTTCACAAATCTCCCACTCAAGCTCCAACACCTTTTTGCATAAATCTTTCTTATTTTCCTACAAGAGACAAAAAGGGATAAACTGGATCTTAGGCATCTTTGCTTTGTTGGGGAGACTTGACTTCTTAAATTCAACATGCATGTCCCCATGGTGGGGCAATGGAACTTCATCCTCCTCTGAGCTCGTTTCCTCCTTCTTCTCAGGATCATGGTCTTCTTCTTCCTTCGAAGTCCAGCCATAGTGCTCCACATCCCCATAGATCTTGGAGTTTGCGATATAATCTGCAATATAGCTCTCACCCTCCGAGTCTTGGGATGACATAATTCTAGATCTGTCAGGAAAACAGAGAGAAAAGAAAACAGAAGATTTCTCCGTGATACGGAGGTTAACAGGTTCGGTAGGTATATATAGATTTTTTATCTTGGGGAACAAGCAGAACCGAAGAAAAATGGAGTCCGGAAAGTACCCAAGGTGGGCACAACCCACCTGGGCGCGCCTGGCATGCCAGGCGCGCCCTGGTGTATCGTGCCTACCAGGGTCACTTTCCTGGAAGTTTCTTATTTTCCTAATTTTCTAAATATTCCAAAACTGACAAAAAATATTTTTGCAGATTTTTCGGAGTCCGTTTACTTACCATATCACGTACCTCCCCTTTTTCATGATTCTGGAGGGTCCCAGAAGGTTTCCTTTATGTATCCTTCCGGTGTTAAAGTTTGGATAATATTGCTTTCAACATTAATGGGCGTACCTGAGATATAGTGTTTTATTCGTTGCCCATTGACAACCTTCGGGTTAGTCCCTTCAGCATTATTTATTTTGATAGCTCTGGATCAATAGACCTCCTCGATGACATAGGGTCCATCCCATTTGGAGAGGAGTTTTCCTACAAAGAATCTGTAACGAGAGTTGTACAAAAGAACATATTCTCCAACTTTGAACTCACGCTTTTGGATTCTTTTGTCATGCCATCTTTTAACTTTTTCTTTGAATAACTTAGCATTTTCATAAGCCCGGGTTCTCCATTCATCTAATGAGCTAATATCAAATAACCTCTTTTCACCAGCATGTTTGAAATAATAATTGAGTTCTTTAATTGCCTAGTATGCTTTGTGTTCTAACTCAAGAAGCAAATGACAAGCTTTTCCATAGTCCATTTTATATGGAGACATGCCCATAGGATTTTTATATGTTGTTCTATAAGCCCAAAGTGCATCATCTAATTTCTTAGACCAATTCTTCCGGGACCTATTAACAGTCTTTTGTAAGATTAGTTTTATTTCTCTATTGCTAAGTTCAACTTGACCACTACACTAAGGTTAACATCATACTTAGCAAGCATTTTATGGAAGCACCATGAATAAAGTGTGAACCCCCATCAATCATTAAATATCTAGGGACTCCAAACCTTGGGAAAATAACTTCCTTAAGCATTTTAATAGAGGTGTTGTGATCATCACTACTGGTTGGAATAGCTTCTACCCACTTAGTAACATAATCAACATCAACCAAAATATGTGTATACCCATTAGAGGAAGGAAAAGGTCCCATGAAATCAAATCCCCAAACATCAAACGGGTCAACAGAAAGTGAATAATTCATAGGCATTTCTTGACGCTTACAGATATTACCTATTCTTTGACGTTTATCACAAGATGAGACAAACTTACGGGCATCTTTGAAGAGAGTAGGCCAATAAAAACCAGATTACAATACCTTATGAGCAGTTCTATCTCCAGCGTGATGTCCTCCATAAGCTTCAGAGTGACATTCCCATAGGATTTGTTCCTATTCATGCTCAGGTACACAACGTCTAATAATACCATCTACTCCTTATTTATAAAGATGTAGGTCATCCCAAAAGTAACGTCTTAAATAATAGAAGAATTTTTTTCTTTTGTTGGTATGTGAAACTAGGTGGTATGTATTTAGCAACAATATAATTAGCATAGTCAGCATACCAAGGTGTACTATGAGAAACATTTATTGCACCTAGTTGTTCATCGGGGAAGCTATCATTAATAGGTTGTGGGTCATCAAGAATATTTTCAAGCCTAGACAAGTTATCAGCTACGCGGTTCTCTGCTCCTTTCCTATCAGTGATATGCAAATCAAATTCTTGTAGCAAAAGAACCCACCTAATGAGTCTAGGTTTAGCATCTTTCTTTTCCATAAGGTATTTTATAGCAACATGATGGTGTGAACAATCACTTTAGAATCAATAATGTAAGATCTGAATTTATCACAAGCAAACACCACTGCTAAGAATTCTTTTTTAGTAGTAGCATAGTTTCACTGAGCACTGTCTAGAGTTTTACTAGCATAATGAATAGCATTCCTTTTTTTCAACTCTTTGTCCTAGAACAGCACCAACAACATAACCACTAGCATCACATATAATCTCAAAAGGCAAGTTCCAATCAGTGGTTGAACAACAGGTGCAGTAATTAAGGCTTTCTTTGGTGTTTCAAAGGCTTCCATACAATCATCATCAAACACAAAGGGAATATCCTTTTGCAAAAGATTCGTAAGAGGCCTAGAAATTTTAGAGAAGTCTTTGATAAACCTCCTATGGAAACCAGCATGACCAAGGAAACTACGAATACCTTTGATATCTTTAGGACATGGCATTTTCTCAATTGCATCACCCTTGCCTTTGTCCACCTCAATGCCTCTTTCAGAAATTTTATGGCCCAATACAATACCTTCGTTAACCATAAAGTGGCACTTCTCCCAATTCAAGACAAGATTTGTTTGTTCACATCTCTGCAAAACTCAATCAAGATTGCTTAAACAATCATCAAAAGACTTCCCATAAACAGAAAAGTCATCCATGAAAACCTCAACAATCTTTTCACAAAAATCAGAGAATATAGCAGTCATACATCTTTGAAAGGTAGCAGGTGCATTACATAAACCAAAAGGCATACATCTATAAGCAAATGTTCCAAAAGGACAAGTAAAAGTGGTCTTTTCTTGATCAGATTGTAAAACAGGTATTTGTGAAAAGCCAGAGTATCCATCAAGGAAGCAAAAATGTGTGTGCTTAGATAATATTTCTAACGTTTGATCAATAAAAGACAGAGGGTAATGATCTTTTCTAGTTTCTTTATTTAATTTTCTATAATCAATTACCATCCTATAGCCTATGACAATTCTTTGTGGAATGAACTCATTCTTATCATTAAGAACAACAGTAATACCTCCCTTCTTAGGGACACAATGAATATGACTTACCCATCTACTATCAGCTATAGGATAGATTATACCTGCTTCCAGAAGTTTCAATATTTCCGTTTTTACCACTTCTTTCATCTTTGATTTAACCGACGTTGGTGATCAACAACGGGTTTAGCATCAGGGTCCATATTAATCGTGTGCTGACATAGAGTGGGGCTAATGCCCTTAAGATTGTCAAGAGTATATCCAATAGCAGCCCTGTGCTTCCTTAGAACTTTCAATAATCTTTCTTCTTCATGTTCTGAAAGGTTAGCACTAATAATAACAGGATATATCTTTTTCTCATCAAGATAAGCATATTTCAAAGTGTCTGGCAATTGTTTCAATTCAAACACTGGATCACCTTTAGGTGGAGGAGGACCTCCTAGAGTTTCAATAGGCAAATTGTGTTTAAGTAGAGGTTGTTGTTCGAAAAAGATTCTATCTATTTTATTCCTTTCACGCATATGCAAATCATTTTCATGGTCTAGTAGATATTGTTCCAAAGGATCAGTAGGAGGCACATCAATAGAAGCAAGACCAATAATTTCATCCTTACTAGGCAAATCTTTCTTATGAGGTTGTCTACTAAACTTGGAAAAATTAAATTAATGAGATTCATCACCAAAGCTAACACCGACAGTTTGTTTCTCACAATATATTTTAGCATTGACGGTGTTCAAGAAAGGTCTACCAAAAATAATGGGACAAAATTCATCTTGTGGGGAACTAAGAACAAGAAAATCAGTAGGCTATTTTATTTTCCCACACAAGACTTCAACGTCTCTAAGAATCCCAATCGGTGATATAGTATCTCTATTAGCAAGTTTAATAGTGACATCTATGCCTTCTATTTCAGCAGGTGCTATTTCATTTTTAATTTCTTCATATAAGGAGAAAGGAATAGCACTCACACTAGCACCTAGGTCACATAACCCATGATAACAGCGATCTCTTATCTTAATTGAGACAACAGGCATGTCAACAACTGGTCTATGTTTATTTTTCCTTCAGGTTTGGCAATTCTAGAAGCTTCACCACAGAAGTAAATAACATGCCCATCAATATTATCGACTAAGAGATCTTTAACCATAGCAACACTAGGTTCAACTCTAATTTGTTCAGATGGTTTGGGTGTTCTAACATAACTTTTGTTAACCACAGTTGAAGCTTTAGCATGTTCCTTCATCCTTACAGGGAAAGGTGGTTTTTCAATACAAGCAGTGGGAACAACTGGATCAACATTGTAAATGATGGTTTCTTCTTTAGCTTTTACTGGTTCTTTAATTTATTCTTTAATTGGTGGGTGATATTTGAACCACTTATCCTTAGGGAGATCAACATGAGTAGCAAAAGATTCACAAAAGGAAGCTACTATCTCAGAGTCAAGTCCATATTTACTGCTAAACTTTTGAAAAGCATCGGTATTCATAAAAGATTTGACACAATCAAACTTAGGTTCAATACCTGACTCTTTACCTTTGTCGAGTTCCCAATCTTCAGAGTTGCGTTTAATTCTTTCTAAAAGATCCCACCGGAATTCAATAGTTTTCTTCATAAAGGAACTAGTACAAGAAGTATCGAGCATGGTTTGATCATTACGAGAAAACCGAGCATAAAAATTCTGAATAATAATTTCTCTTGAGAGCTCATGATTGGGGCATGAATATAACATTGACTTAAGCCTCCCCCAAGCTAGAGCAATAATTTCTCCTTCACGAGGCCAAAAATTATATATATAATTCCGATCATGATGAACTAGATGCATAGGATAATTTTTTTGATGAAATTCCAATTTCAAACGGATCCAGTTCCACGATCCAATATCATCACATAGCCTATACCATGTCAATGCCTTTTCCTTCAAAGATAAAGGGGAAACCTTCTTCTTAGCTTCATCTCCGGGCAAACCTGCAAGCTTAAACAATCCACAAATTTCATCCACATATATCAAGTGCATATCAGGATGTTCGGTTCCATCTCCTGCATAAGGATTAGCTAGCAGTTGTTCTAACATACCCGAAGGAATTTCATATTCAATATTTTCAGTAGGTGCAGTAGGTTGAGGGGCAACTAATTTTGGTTCAGGTCGAGGTGAAGATACCCCGAACAAACCCCTCAAAGGATTGTTTTCCATAGTAGCAAGTAACAATAAATTTAGCACGTAGTAATAATGTTTCCTTACCAATTTCCACTTACCAAGAGCACTTCACTCCCCGGCAGCGGCGCCAGAAAATAGCCTTGATGACCCACAAGTATATGGGGTCAATTGTAGCCTTTTCGATAAGTACGAGTGTCGAACCCAACGAAGAGCAGAAGGAAATGACAAGTGGTTTTCAGCAAGGTAATGTCTGCAAGTGCTAAAATTGTAAGTAGCGGAGTAGTTTGGTATCAAGATAATTTGTAACGAGCAAGTAACAATAGTAGTAACAAAAGTGCAGCAAGGTATCCCAATCCTTTTGAGGCAAAGGACGGGCCAAAATGGTCTCTTATGATAAGCAAAGTGTTCCTGAGGGTACACGTGAATTTCATCTAGTCACTTTCATCATGTTGGCTTAATTCGTGTTCGGTATTTTGATAGTTTGATATGTCGGTGGACCGGTGCTTAGGTGTTGTTCTTACTTGAACAAACCTCCTACTTATGATTAACCCTCTCGCAAGCATCTGCAACTACGAGAAAAGTATTAAGAATAAATTCTAACCATAGCATTAAACTTTTGGATCCAATCGGTCCCTTACGGAATAGCGCATAAACTAGGGTTTAAGCTTCTGTCACTCTCGCAACCCACCATATAATAACTACTCCACAATGAATTCCCTTAGGCCCAAATATGGTGAAGTGTCATGTAGTCGACGTTCACATGACACCACTAAGAGAATGACAACATACATATCATCAAAATATCGAACACATATCAAGTTCACATGATTACTTGCAACATGATTTCTCCCATGACCTCAAGAACGAAAGTAACTAATCACAAATGATAAACATGCACAAGATAGCAGGGGTATTAAATAGCATAATGGATCTGAACATATAATCTTCCACCAAATAAACCATATAGTAATCAACTACAAGATGTAATCAACACTACTAGTCACCCACAAGCACCAATCTATAGTTTTGATACAAAGATTGAACACAAGAGATGAACTAGGGTTTGAGAGGAGTTGGTGTTGTGAAGATGTTGATGAAGATAGCCCTCCCCGTGATGGGAGAGTTGTTGGTGATGATGATGACGATGATTTCCCCCTCCGGGAGGGAAGTCCCCCCTGTGAAATCACTCCGCCGGAGGGCAAAAGTGCTCCTGCCCAAGTTCCGCCTCGAGGCGGCGGCACTTCGTCCCGAATGTCATCCTCTGATTTTTTTTCTAGGTCAAAATGACTTATATACCAGAAGATGGGCACCAGAGGTGGGCCGAAGAGGGCAGCACCCACTAGGGCACGCTTGGGCCTCCTGGCGCGCCCAGGTGGGTTGTGCCCACCTGGTGGCCCCCCTCTGGTACTTATTTTCTCCAATATTTATTAAATATTCCATAAAAAATCCTCGGGAAGTTTCAGCTCATTTGGAGTTGTGCAGAATAGGTAGCTTGACGTAGCTTTTTCAGGTCCAGATTTCCAGCTGTCGGAATTCTCCCCCTTGGTGCATACCTTGCATATTATGAGAGAAAAGGCATTAGAAATTACTCCAAAAAGCATTATTATACAATAAAACAACATGAATAACAGTAGGAAAACATGATGCAAAATGGACGTATCACTCGCGTCCCTCCGCGTGCGCTCTTCCAGCGGTTGGGCCTGCGCACAATCACGTCGGGGGGCCCATATGCATGTGGTTGCGCCTCGCACGTTGCCACAAGATGCAGTTACATGCAACACAATGGAGTTACACACTGTGAATTAGAACTGCCATTAGGGCGTTCCGATATTCCAAGCCGTTCGGCTTCCCCTTTAATTCCCGCGGCCATTATAACCTTAGTCTCTTCAACCTTTCAATCACGCCCCACAACACAACAAGCACACCAACGACGACACATAGAGAGGGGATGTCTAGCGGCGCTCCAATGGAGTTCGGTGAGCATAAAGTGGAGACCCACGTGAGGGAGACGAATCTCTCGGTGGTGTACACCATTGACCCGGCCGTGGTGGACGACTACATCAACACCGTTGAGCAGTTGCTTGCTGGAGACAAGTACGAGGTGGTCGGCATCGACCTCCAGTACACCGCCGGTCTTCCCGGCAAAGATCAAAAGGTTGTTGTCGCCTAGTTGTGCATGCGCCATCATGTCCTCATCTACCACTATCGCATGGCCACAGAGCCTTGCGACCGTTTTGCCAGGTTTGTCAACAGCACCGACTATAAGTTTGCTACAGTGGAAACCACCGACGATGTAAAAGCGCTCAGGGTTACGGGCTTGGACTGCAAGAACCTTGTTGAAATCCGTGAGCAGTACAGGGTCTGGGGCAGCATGAAGAAGGACTCCCTGGTTGAACTCGCCTTGGCCATCATCGACCCCTACTACGAAAAGATGAAGCGGGATGCCCGGAGAACAATCCTGGCACAGGGCATGGATGCGGCAACTGGATGAACCTCACTTTAGGTTCGCGGCCAAGAGCGTGTACACATGCTATGAGATGCACAGGTGGATCGTTGACATGAGGAAGTGTCGCGTTACCCAAATCGACGAGTCCGGATCGAGCCACAAGCAGAACAAGCGTCACAAGTAGAGGATGATCAGATGATCGTTTATGCTAGTTAATCATGCATCTAATATATAGTTTACTTTGGTATGTGGAAATGTCATGTGTGTAGTAGCCACCTATGTAATTATGCATGTAATAGTTTACTTTGGTGTGTGCAAATGCCATGGTTGTAGTAGCCACCTATGTAAGTGGATGTTTAATTTGGTTATGCAACCATGTCCTTATAAGTGTGTGTATATATATGTTGTTGTTCTGTATGCAATCCCATCGCACAACACACATGTCTTATTAGCAGCAATCATCTGTGTTATTATTGGTCTTCGCACATTCTTGTTATATTGAACCGTTTATGTTCTCTTGTCTCAACGCAAACAGTTCATCCGAGTGAACTGCATGCCGTATATCGCACACACCTTGATCTGGCTGACCGTTTCGTTTGTGTTGTCTAATCACAAACAGTTCATCCTAGTGAACTGTATGTTGTATATCGCACACACCTTCATCTGGTTGCCCGTTTCTTTTGTTGCTCCTCATCGCAAACAGTTAATTGCACTAAACTGTATGCCCTGCATCACACACGGAACTAAAATATGAGCCGTGTTTTATGCATCCATCATCACAAACATTTTGCACCTTTTTTGACAGTTTTTACACCGTCATTTGCGATTAATGCATTCCACACAGTTTCGTCAAAGGGTCTTTGATTGTAGTGTCGCATTAGCAGCATCCTGCAGTAGTGAGTTAAGCCATTGACGGATCGATGACTCCGAGTGCACCTCACCCAAAGGGTCCAAATTCGACTTGTTCAAACTTTGTGATGTAGCATGAATAGAGTTTGAGACGAGAAAAATCATAGATAGCTAGAGTACTTAGGCATTCTTGTCCATCCATTTGGCCAAAGAGAAACCAAACAAGCAAAAACTACAAATGGATGTCCTCGAATGGGAAAATTATGCATTCAACATGCTCACACAATAAGATAGCAAATAAAACATGTGGAAAAACATGCACAAACACTCTAGCATCTATCAAGAAATTGGCGATGACTAGGTCATCTATATATGAGTATATTGACTTGGGAGTGAAATGAGAACATTTGATCATAGGTCATAGTCTCTGTTTAAGCACAAGTGGGGTTACCACTTTTACATAAAGCATTATTGTGTTCATACCATTAGAGTTGCTTTAGCTCAATTTTTAGAGCAAAGCTCCCCCTAGATGTGATATCCCCCCTTAGAGGGATGAACAAACCTTGGGTTTTCTCAATGATGACTTCATGTAGGTGTTGAAGATGTGGATGCTCAATGTTGATGTAGATCATTTGGAGCAATCCATTGGAGTGAGTTGCACTTTCAATACTTACACGGGTTAGTCCCACATGGAACATGCAAGAATATCCATAGACATAGAGTGAAACACACGTATGATGATGTCCATGAAAGCATTAGGTTACCTTGTCCCTTGTCTTACCAACAAGAGGGTTTGTGACTCCATGAACTAGTGCGAGATGTGGAAGTTGATTGCACTTGTCCTTGCCAAGATGAATGTGAGTCAAGTATGTTGGTGGAGTAAGCCTCAAGAACTCTCTAGTTCTTCTTCTTCGGGATCCACATCAGTTTGATGGGAATCCTTGGAGTTGTAGTCGTACTTGATGAAGTAGAACTTGATGTAGTCTTGGGAATCCACTTGACCATGGCCTTAGGAGCTTCTTCAAATGAATCAATATCCTCTTGAAGATTGTCCTTGCCTTTTATCTTGTGGTGGAAGATCATCTTGAGCTTGTGTTCCTTTGAAAGAAGTGGGATCATACTTCTCTTGTTGAGGAACAAACTTTGTCTTGGGGTATTGATCTTCTTCCCACTCAACTCCATTGAGATTGAACTTTCATTCAAAACCAACACCTTGATTCTTCTGGTGCCTTCCTTGCTTGCGCACAATTTCCTCGAATTGCTTACTTTCGGCAAGGCTCTTGTAAACACCTTTCTCCATAATTCCCTTCAATAAGCTATTTTCTTGCTCAAGTGTAACTTGGCTAAGAGAATCATTAGTGGAATCAAGAGAACTACTAGAAGCAACAATACTGATTTAGCATTATTATTGTTACTACTAGAAGAAGAATCTTTCTTGCTCTAAACGCTTGGCAATGTAAGAAGAACTTTTCTTTCGAAGATCATCATTGATTGCTTTTAAGAACCCATGCTCTTGTTCCAAATTTAGCTTCTCGAAGCGTAGCTTCTCATGAGTCTTTAAAAGCTCTCGATGATCCTCTAAAGTAGTTTCATGAGCTAACTTAAGAGTGTTTAGTTCTTTAGTTAGACGCTCAATCTCCTTCTTATCATTGTCATTCATTTCTTCTTGATTAGCATGATTAATAGTAATTTCATCATAGTTTTCATCACTGGTGTTGTCACAAGTAAATCATCATCTCCTAGCAAATCATCTTCATCACTATTGAAATCAACATACTCGGGGTGTGATGCCTTGGGGCCTTTAGCCATGAAGCTTCTTCCAATTCCTTCATTTGTGAGTCAAATATGTCGTCGGAGTTGGTTGACACAAGTGCAAGACCGACAACACCTTCATCTTGAGTATATTCGGAGTCGGAGTGATAGCTTCTCTCGAAGTGATTGTCGGAGTCGGAACCGGATACCCATTCACCAAAGCTTGATGTCTTCGTCTTGTGTAGCTCCTTGATGACTTGTCCTTCCTTTCTGAATCCTTGCTTCTCTGTGAGGATCTTCGTTCATAACGATCATCTCTACTCCTTCTCTCTTTTGGTGGTGATCCATCTCTTTTACTTCTCCTTTTGGGTGAATCTTCTATTTTCTTGTAGGGAGTCGTACACTCATTGGAGTAGTGCCCGGGTATTCCACAATTGTAGCAATTGCGATAACGACTAGAAGATCTTTTATCATTGTAGGACCTTGACTTAGAACTTCTCTCTTTGCTTCTATTCTTGTAGAATTTGTTGAAGTTCTTCATCATTAAGCTCAATTCTTCAGTGAAGACTTGTTTCTCACTTGATGTTGTAGGAGCATCACATGAAGCCTTATAAGCACCACTAGACTTGTTGTGAAGCTCTTCCTTATCCTTGAGTGACATCTCATGAGCAACAATTCTACCAATGACTTCCGTTGGCTTGAGATCTTTGTAGTTGGGCATCATTTGGATCAATGTGCACATGGTGTCATATTTTCCATCCAAGGCTCTTAGGATCTTCTTGATGATGAATTTGTCGATCATCTCTTCGCTTCCTAAGCCCGCAATCTCATTTGTGATGAGAGCAAGCCTAGAGTACATTTCGGCGATTCCTTCACCATCCTTCATTTTGAACTTGTCAAGTTGACTTTGAAGCACATAGAACTTGGATTCCTTGACGGACTTGTTACCTTCGTGCATATCAACCAAAGTATTCCAAATTTCCTTTATATTCTCAAGGCGGATAATTTTGTTGAATTCTTTGGGGCACGATCCATTCAACAGGATATCGCAAGCTTGAGCACTATATTGCAACATCTTCAATTCTTCCGCTGTCACTTCACGACCCGGTTCTCTTCCATCCTCGAACTATTCACCTTCGAAGAAAATTCACACAACAACCCAAACAGCGGGGTTATGACCAAGAATATGCATTTTTCATCTTATGCTTCCAACTAGCAAAATTAGTACCATCAAAGTAAGGACCTCTACGGTGATAATTTCCCTCGCTAAATGCCATACTCTCCTAGGTTGTGAAGCCAAGGCTATGATCACCAAAGCTATGGAAATCAAGGCAAATGGAGACCAAAGCTCTCATACCACTTGTAGGATCGAAAGTAGGTCTAGAGGGGTGATTAGACTACTTGACCAAATAAAAATCTAACCTTTTCCCAATTTTAAGTGTTGCAGAGTTTAGCAACTAGTACAAGTCAAGAAATCAACCTACACATGCAATTCTAAAAGTATAGCGGCGGAAAGTATTGTTGGAAATATGCCCTAGAGGCAATAATAAATGGTTATTATTATATTTCTATGTTTATGATAATTGTCTATTATTCATGCTATAAATGTGTTATCCGGAAATCGTAATACACGTGTGAATACATAGACCACAACAAGTCCCTAGTGAGCCTCTAGTTGACTATCTCGTTGATCAATAGATAGTCATGGTTTCCTGACTATGGGCATTGGATGTCATTTATAACGGGATCACATCATTGGGAGAATGATGTGATGGACAAGACCCAATCCTAAGCATAGCTCAAAGATCGTGTAGTTCGTTTAGCTAGAGCTTTTCCAATTGTCGAGTATCATTTCCTTAGACCATGAGATTGTGCAACTCCCGGATACCGTAGGAGTGCTTTGGGTGTGCCAAACGTCACAACGTAACTGGGTGACTATAAAGGTACACTACGGGTATCTCCGAAAGTGTCTGTTGGGTTGGCACGAATCGAGACTGGGATTTGTCACTCCGTATGACGGAGAGGTATCTCTGGGCCCACTCGGTAATGCATCATCATAATGAGCTCAATGTGACCAAGTGTCTGGTCACGGGATCATGCATTACGGTACGAGTAAAGTGACTTGCCGGTAATGAGACTAAACGAGGTATTGGGATACCGACGATCGAGTCTCGGGCACGTAACGTACTGATTGGCAAAGGGAATTGAATATGGGGTTAATTGAATCCTCGACATCGTGGTTCATCCGATGAGATCATTGAGGAGTATGTGGGAGCCAACATGGGTATCCGATCCCGCTGTTGGTTATTGACCGGAGAGGCGTCTCGGTCATGTCTGCATATCTCCCGAACCCGTAGGGTCTACACACTTAAGGTTCGGTGACACTAGGGTTGTAGAGATATTAGTATGCAGCAAACCAAAAGTTGTTCAGAGTCCCGGATGAGATCTCGGATGTCACGAGGAGTTCCGGAATGGTCCGGAGGTGAAGAATTATATATAGGAAGTGCTGTTTCGGCCATCTGGAGAATTTCGGGGGTCACCGGTATTGTACCGGGACCGCCGGAAGGGTCCCGGGGGTCCACCGGGTGGGGCCACCTATCCCGGAGGGCCCCGTGGGCTGAAGTGGGGAGGGGACCAGCCCCTAGTGGGCTGGTGTGCCCCCCCTTGTCCCCCCTGTGCCTAGGGTTGGGAACCCTAGGGGAGGGGGCGCCTCCACTTACCTTGGGGGGCAAGGCTCCCGCCTTGGCCGCCGTCCCCCCTAGGAGATCCCATCTCCTAGGGCCGGCACCCCCCCTAGGGACCCTATATAAAGAGGGGGGAGGGAGGGCAGCCGCACCCTGCATCTTGGCGCCTCCCTTCCCCCTTGCTACACCTCTCCCTCCCGCAGACGCTTGGTGAAGCCCTGCCGGATCCCTGCTGCATCCACCACCACACCATCGTGCTGCTAGATCTTCATCAACCTCTCCTTCCCCCTTGCTGGATCAACAGGGAGGAGACGTCATGCTGACCGTACATGTGTTGAACGCGGAGGTGCCGTCCGTTTGGCGCTAGGATATCCGGTGATTGGATCACGACGTGTACGACTACCTCAACCCCGTTCTCTTGAATGCTTCCGCTCGCGATCTACAAGGGTATGTAGATGCACTCCTCTCTCTCGTTGCTGGATGAACTCATAGATTGATCTTGGTGAACATAGGAAATTTTTTATTTTATGCAACGTTCCCCAACAGTGGCATCATGAGCTAGGTCTATGCGTAGTTCTCTTTGCACGAGTAGAACACAATTTGTTGTGGGCGTAGATGTTGTCAACTTTCTTGCCACTACTAGTCTTATTTTGCTTCAGCGGTATTGTGGGATGAAGCGGCCCGGACCGACCTTACACGTACGCTTACGTGAGACAGGTTCCACCGACTGACATGCACTAGTTGCATAAGGTGGCTAGCGGGTGTCTGTCTCTCCCACTTTAGTTAGAGCGGATTCGATGAAAAGGGTCCTTATGAAGGGTAAATATAAGTTGGCAAATCACGTTGTGGCTTTAACGTAGGTAAGAAAACGTTCTTGCTAGATCACCTATAGAAGCCACGTAAAAACTTGCAACAACAATTAGAGGACGTCTAACTTGTTTTTGCAGCAAGTGTTTTGTGATGTGATATGGCCAAAGTTGTGATGAATGATGAATGATATATATGTGATGTATGAGATCATGTTCTTGTAATAGGAATCACGACTTGCATGTCGTTGAGTATGACAACCGGCAGGAGCCATAGGAGTTGTCTTTATTTTTTGTATGACCTGCGTGTCATTGAGAAACGCCATGTAAATTACTTTACTTTATCGCTAAACGCGTTAGCCATAGAAGTAGAAGTAATAGTTGGCGAGCAACTTCATGGAGACACGATGATGGAGATCATGATGATGGAGATCATGGTGTCATGCCGGTGACGAAGATGATCATGGAGCCCCGAAGATGGAGATCAAAGGAGCTATATGATATTGGCCATATCATGTCACTATTATGATTGCATGTGATGTTTATCATGTTTTTCATCTTGTTTACTTAGAACGACGGTAGTAAGTAAGATGATCCCTCATAATAATTTCAAGAAAAGTGTTCCCCCTAACTGTGCACCGTTGCGAAGGTTCGTTGTTTCGAAGCACCACGTGATGATCGGGTGTGATAGATCCTAACGTTCGAATACAACGGGTGTAAGCCAGATTTACACACGCAATACACTTAGGTTGACTTGACGAGCCTAGCATGTACAGACATGGCCTCGGAACACGGAAGACCGAAAGGTCGAGCATGAGTCGTATAGTAGATACGATCAACATGAAGATGTTCACCGATGTTAGCTAGTCCGTCTCACGTGATGATCGGACACGGCCTAGTTGACTCGGATCATGTTTCACTTAGATGACTAGAGGGATGTCTATCTAAGTGGGAGTTCATTAAATAATTTGATTAGATGAACTTAATTATCATGAACTTAGTCTAAAATCTTTACAATATGTCTTGTAGATCAAATGGCCAACGCTCATGTCCACCTGAACTTCAACGCGTTCCTAGAGAAAACCAAGCTGAAAGACGATGGCAGCAACTATACGGACTGGGTCCGGAACCTGAGGATCATCCTCATAGCTGCCAAGAAAGACTATATCCTAGAAGCACCGCTAGGTGAAGCACCAATCCCAGAGAACCAAGACGTTATGAACGCTTGGCAGTCTCGTGTTGATGATTATTCCCTCGTTCAGTGCGGCATGCTTTACAGCTTAGAACCGGGGCTCCAAAAGCGTTTTGAGCAACACGGAGCATATGAGATGTTCGAGGAGCTGAAAATGGTTTTCCAAGCTCATGCCCGGGTCGAGAGATATGAAGTCTCTGACAAGTTCTTTAGCTGTAAGATGGAGGGAAATAGTTCTGTTAGTGAGCACATACTCAAGATGTCTGGGTTGCACAACCGCTTGACTCAGCTGGGAGTTAATCTCCCGGATGATGCGGTCATTGACAGAATCCTCCAATCGCTTCCACCAAGCTACAAGAGCTCTGTGATGAACTTCAATATGCAGGGGATGGAAAAGACCATTCCTGAGGAATATTCAATGCTGAAATCAGCGGAGGTGGAGATCAAAAAGGAACATCAAGTGTTGATGGTGAATAAAACCACTAAGTTCAAGAAGGGCAAGGGTAAGAAGAACTTCAAGAAGGACGGCAAGGAAGTTGCCGCGCCTGGTAAACCAGTTGCCAGGAAGAAGTCAAGCAATGGACCCAATCCCGAGACTGAGTGCTTTTATTGCAAGGGAAGTGGTCACTGGAAGCGGAACTGCCCCAAGTACTTAGCGGACAAGAAGGCCGGCAAAACCAAAGGTATATGTGATATACATGTAATTGATGTGTACCTTACCAGTGCTCGTAGTAGCTCCTGGGTATTTGATACCGGTGCGGTTGCTCATATTTGTAACTCAAAGCAGGAGCGGTGGAATAAGCGGAGACTGGCGAAGGACGAGGTGACGATGCGCGTCGGGAATGGTTCCAAGGTCGATGTGATCGCTGTCGGCACGCTACCTCTACATTTACCTACGGGATTAGTTTTGAACCTCAATAATTGTTATTTAGTACCAGCTTTGAGCATGAACATTGTATCAGGATCTCGTTTAATTCGAGATGGCTACTCATTTAAATCCGAGAATAATGGTTGTTCTATTTATATGAGTGATATGTTTTATGGTCATGCCCCGCTGGTGAATGGTTTATTCTTAATGAATCTCGAGCGTAATGTTACACATATTCATAGTGTGAATACCAAAAGATGTAAAGTTGATAACGATAGTCCCACATACTTGTGGCACTGCCGCCTTGGTCACATTGGTGTCAAGCGCATGAAGAAGCTCCATGCTGATGGACTTTTAGAGTCTCTAGATTATGAATCGTTTGACACATGCGAGCCATGCCTCATGGGCAAGATGACCAAGACTCCGTTCTCCGGAACAATGGAGCGAGCAACCAACTTATTGGAAATCATACATACTGATGTGTGCGGTCCAATGAGCGTTGAGGCTCGCGGAGGATATCGTTATGTTCTCACTCTCACTGATGACTTGAGTAGATATGGGTATGTCTACTTGATGAAACACAAGTCTGAGACCTTTGAAAAGTTCAAGGAATTTCAGAATGAGGTAGAGAATCAACGTGACCGAAAGATAAAGTTCTTACGATCAGATCGTGGGGGTGAATATTTAAGTCACGAATTTGGTACGCACTTAAGAAAATGTGGAATCGTTTCACAACTCACGCCGCCTGGAACACCTCAGCGAAATGGTGTGTCCGAACGTCGTAATCGCACTCTATTGGATATGGTGCGATCTATGATGTCACTTACTGATTTACCGCTATCATTTTGGGGATACGCTCTAGAGACAGCTACATTCACTTTAAATAGGGCACCGTCTAAATCCGTTGAGACGACACCGTATGAATTATGGTTTGGGAAGAAACCTAAGCTGTCGTTTCTAAAAGTTTGGGGATGCGATGCTTATGTCAAGAAACTTCAACCTGAGAAGCTCGAACCCAAGTCGGAAAAATGCGTATTCATAGGATACCCTAAGGAAACCATAGGGTATACTTTCTACTTAAGATCCGAAGGCAAGATCTTTGTTGCCAAGAACAGGTCCTTTCTGGAGAAAGAGTTTCTCTCGAAAGAATTAAGTGGGAGGAAAGTAGAGCTTGATGAAGTACTACCTCTTGAAACGGTGAGTAGCGCAACTCAGGAAAATGTTCCTGTGGTGCCAGCACCGACAAGAGAGGAAGTTAATGATGATGATCAAGATACTTCGGATCAAGCTCCTACTGAACTTCGAAGGTCCACAAGGACACATTCTGCACCAGAGTGGTATGGCAATCCTGTCTTAGAAATCATGTTGTTGGACAACGGTGAACCTTCGAACTATGAAGAAGCAATGGCGGGCCCAGATTCCAACAAATGGCTTGAAGCCATGCAATCCAAGATAGGATCCATGTATGAAAACAAAGTGTGGACTTTGACAGACTTGCCCGATGATCGATGAGCGATAGAAAACAAATGGATCTTTAAGAAGAAGACGGACGCAGATGGTAATGTCACCATATATAAAGCTTGACTTGTCGCTAAGGGTTATCGACAAATTCAAGGGATTGACTACGATGAGACATTCTCTCCCGTAGCGAAGCTGAAGTCCATCCGAATCATGTTAGCAATTACCGCATACTATGATTATGAGATATGGCAAATGGACGTCAAAACGGCTTTCCTTAATGGTCACCTTAAGGAAGAACTGTATATGATGCAGCCGAAAGGTTTTGTCGACCCTAAGAATGCTAACAAGGTATGCAAGCTCCAGCAATCCATTTATGGGCTGGTGCAATCATCTCGGAGTTGGAACATTCGTTTTAATGAGATGATTAAAGTGTTTGGGTTTATGTGGACTTATGGAGAAGCCTGCGTTTACAAGAAAGTGAGTGGGAGCTCTGTAGCATTTCTCATATTATATGTGGATGACATACTTTTGATGGGAAATGATATAGAACTTTTGGACAGCATAAAGGCCTACTTGAATAAGTGTTTTTCAATGACGGACCTTGGAGAAGCTGCTTACATATTAGGCATCAAAATCTATAGAGATAGATCGAGACGCCTCATAGGTCTTCCACAAAGCACATACCTTGATAAGATATTGAAGAAGTTCAATATGGATCAGTCCAAGAAGGGGTTCTTGCCTGTGTTGCAAGGTGTGAAATTGAGCTCGGCTCAATGCCCGACCACGGCAGAAGATAAAGAAGAGATGAGTGTCATCCCCTATGCCTCAGCCATAGGGTCTATCATGTATGCTATGACCTGTACCAGACCTGATATAAACCTTGTCGTAAGTTTGGTAGGAAGGTACCAAAGTAATCCCGGCAAGGAACACTGGACAGCGGTCAAGAACATCCTTAAGTACCTGAAAAGGACTAAGGACATGTTTCTCGTATATGGAGGTGATGAAGAGCTCGTCGTAAAGGGTTACGTCGACGCTAGCTTCGACACAGATCTGGATGACTCGAAGTCACAAACTGGATATGTGTATATTTTGAATGGTGGGGCAGTAAGCTGGTGCAGTTGCAAGCAGAGCATCGTGGCGGGATCTACATGTGAAGCGGAGTACATGGCAGCCTCGGAGGCAGCACATGAAGCAATCTGGGTGAAGGAGTTCATCACCGACCTATGAGTCATACCCAATGCGTCGGGGCCGATTACACTCTTCTGTGACAACACTAGAGCTATTGCACTTGCCAAGGAGCACAGGTTTCACAAGAAGACCAGGCATATCAAGCGTCGCTTCAACTCCATCCGTGAAAATGTTCAAGATGCAGACATAGATATTTGTAAAGTACAACGGACCTGGATGTAGCAGATCCGTTGACTAAACCTCTCCCTAGAGCAAAACATGATCAACACCAGGACACAATGGGTGTTCGATACATCACAATGTAACTAGATTATTGACTCTAGTGCAAGTGGGAGACTGTTGGAAATATGCCCTAGAGGCAATAATAAATGGTTATTATTATACTTCTGTGTTCATGATAATTGTCTATTATTCATGCTATAATTGTGTTATCCGGAAATCGTAATACATGTGTGAATACATAGACCACAACAAGTCCCTAGTGAGCCTCTAGTTGACTAGCTCGTTGATCAACAGATAGTCATGGTTTCCTGACTATGGGCATTGGATGTCATTGATAATGGAATCACATCATTAGGAGAATGATTTGATGGACAAGACCCAATCCTAAGCATAGCTCAAAGATCGTGTAGTTCGCTTAGCTAGAGCTTTTCCAATTGTCGAGTATCATTTCCTTAGACCATGAGATTGTGCAACTCCCGGATACCGTAGGAGTGCTTTGGGTGTGCCAAACGTCACAACGTAACTGGGTGACTATAAAGGTACACTACGGGTGTCTCCAAAAGTGTCTGTTGGGTTGGCACGAATCGAGACTGGGATTTGTCACTCCGTATGACGGAGAGGTATCTCTGGGCCCACTCAGTAATGCATCATCATAATGAGCTCAATGTGACCAAGTGTCTGGTCACGGGATCATGCATTACGGTACGAGTAAAGTGACTTGCCGGTAACGAGACTAAACGAGGTATTGGGATAACGACGATCAAGTCTCGGGCACGTAACGTACCGATTGACAAAGGGAATTGAATACGGGGTTAATTGAATCCTCGACATCGTGGTTCATCTGATGAGATCATCGAGGAGTATGTGGGAGCCAACATGGGTATCCAGATCCCGCTGTTGGTTATTGACCGGAGAGGTGTCTCGGTCATGCCTGCATATCTCCCGAACCCGTAGGGTCTACACACTTAAGGTTCGGTGACGCTAGGGTTGTAGAGATATTAGTATGCAGAAAACCAAAAGTTGTTCGGAGTCCCGGATGAGATTCCGGACGTCACGAGGAGTTCCGGAATGGTCCGGAGGTGAAGAACTATATATAGGAAGTGCTGTTTCGGCCATCGGGAGAATTTTGGGGGTCACCGGTATTGTACCGAGACCACCAGAAGGGTCCCGGGGGTCCACCGGGTGGGGCCACCTATCCCGGAGGGCCCCGTGGGCTGAAGTGGGGAGGGGACCAGCCTCTAGTGGGCTGGTGTGCCCCCCCTTGGGCCCCCCCTGCGCCTAGGGTTGGGAACCCTAGGGGAGGGGGCGCCTCCACTTGCCTTGGGGGGCAAGGCTCCCCCCTTGGCCGCCGCCCCCCCTAGGAGATCCCATCTCCTAGGGCCACCCCCCTGGGGACCCTATATAAAGAGGGGGAGGTAGGGCAGCCGCACCCTGCATCTTGGCGCCTCCCTTCCCCCTTGCTACACCTCTCCCTCCCGCAGACGCTTGGCGAAGCCCTGCCGGATCCCTGCTGCATCCACCACCACACCGTCGTGCTGCTGGATCTTCATCAACCTCTCCTTCCCCCTTGCTGGATCAAGAGGGAGGAGACATCACGCTGACCGTACGTGTGTTGAACGTGGAGGTGCCATCCGTTCGGCGCTAGGATCTCCGGTGATTGGATCACGACGTGTACGACTACCTCAACCCCGTTCTCTTGAATGCTTCCTCTCGCGATCTACAAGGGTATGTAGATGCACTCCTCTCTCTCATTGCTGGATGAACTCATAGATTGATCTTGGTGAACATAGGAATTTTTTTATTTTATGCAACATTCCCCAACAAGTATAACATTGCATATGAAGGTAAAGGGAAGGATTTAGAGAGTGCAAACACAATGAAGACACGGAGATTTTTGGCGTGGTTCTGATAGGTGGTGCTATTGTATGTCCACGTTGATTGAGACTTCAACCCACGAAGGGTAATAGCTATGCGAGTCCACGGATGGCTCCACCCACGAAGGGTCCATGAAGAAGCAACCTTGTCTATCCCACCACGGCCATCACCCACGAAGGACTTGCCTCACTCGGGTAGATCTTCACGAAGTAGGTGATCTCCTTGCCCTTACAAACTTCTTGGTTCAACTCCATAACTTGTCGGAGGCTCCCAAGCGACACCTAACCAATCTAGGAGACACCACTCTCCAAAAGGTAATAGATGGTGTGTTGATGATGAACTCCTTGCTCTTGTGATTCAAATGATAGTCTTCCCAACACTCAACTCTCTCTCGCAGATTTGGCTATGGTGGAAAGATGTTTTGAGTGGAAAGCAACTTGGGGAAGGCTAGAGATCAAGATTCTCGTGGTAGGATTGGAATGTCTTGGTCTCAACACATGACTATGTGGTTCTCTCTCAGAAAATGTGTAATGAAAGTGTAGGCACATTCTGATGGCTCTCTCTCTCAAATGGAGATGGGGGTGGAGGAGTATATATAGCCTCCACACAAAATCCAATCGTTACACACATTTGACCCAACTCAGTCAGTCCAAATAGACGAACTCGGTGAGACCGATTTAGTTCAAAATGTGAACATTAGGAATCTCGGTGGGACCGACTGGAACAACTCGGTGTGAACAATGTGCTAGGGCTTAGGGCAAACAACAACTTGGTGTGACCGATTGCGTCAACTCGGTGAGACCGAAGGAGCGCAACATGTCACTGTGAGAATGTCAAGCAAACTCGGTGTGACCGATTGCACTGACTCGGTGAGACCGAAAGAGTGCAATATGTCACAGTGAGAATTGCAAGGCCATCTCAGTGAGACCGAGATCCGTATCGGTGTGACCGAGCTGTCTAGGGTTTCTGGCAGTGTCTATGTCAAATGAACTCGGTGGTGTCGGATAGATCATTTCGGTGGTGCCGAGTTTGACTATGAGGTTTGGACATATTTGGAATGAGAAAGTGGTTGAGGGTTTTGGAGCAATATCACTAAGCACTTGAGCAAGTAGACCATTAAGCAACACCTCATCCCCTTTTAATAGTATTGGCTTTTCCTATGGACTCAATGTGATCTTGGATCACTGAAATAGAAATGAAGAGTCTTGAGCTTTTGCCAGTATTTGTCCTCGGCATTTTGAGGGGTCCACATCTCTAGTCCATGCCATGCCAATCATTGAACTTTCTGAAATATTCAACTTGAATGGATATTAGTTCAATGAGCTATATGTTGTTATGAATTACCAAAACCACCCCGTGATTAGTTGCACTTTCACGCGCTCTGCCAACCAAGTGGATGACTACTACTTGTGATAGATGTTGAATTTCCCAGAGAGGAAGGGTGATGTAGTATAGTAGCAGATAGTATTTCCCTTAGTTAAGAACCAAGGTTATCAAATTAGAAGGAGAAGGCAAACAAACAACTTCATCAGCATGTGCACACACACACACACAAAGCAAAGCAAATGCTTCCACCCAACAAAGGCAAGGGGCCGGGGTCGTCACTCCCCTTGTTTTTGCCAGTTGCAAGTATCAAATCCGATAGTGATAGATATAATAATAAAAGTAAAATAAAAAACAAATAATTGTAAGGTCACTTGAATATATTCGAGAGTGGACCCAGGGAGACATAGGTTCACTAGTGGCATCTCTCTCATAAATAGCATCGGTGGTAGACAAATTGCCGTTGGGCAATTGACAGAAAAGAGCAAAGTTATGATGATCATCTAAGGCATAATCAATATATATGCATTACCTCTATTACAAGTAGACCGTTAAACTTACTGACGTCTACTACTGTTACTCCACCCCATGACCGCTATCCAGCATGCATCTCAAAGTATTAAGTCCATGACAAATAGAGTAACTCATTAAGCAAGATGGCATAATGTGGACAGAATAACATCAACTAATATAGCCAAACCCCTTTGTTTTACCCTTAGTAGCAACAATACAAATACATGCATCGTCCCCTCTTGTCATAGGGCAAGAACCACAAGATTGAACCTACTACATGTTATGTTATGCTCTAAATTCAGGTATAAAGAGAAAGGCTAACTTCTGACGAGCGAGCGAAGTGAGGCCTGATACGTCTCCAACGTATCTATAATTTTTGATTGCTCCATGCTACTTTATCTACTTTTTTGGACTATATTGGGCTTTATTTTCCACTTTTATATTACTTTTGGGACTAACCTATTAACCGGAGGCCCGGCCCAGAATTGCTGTTTTTTGCCTTTTTCAGTATTTCGAAGAAACAGAATATCAAACGGAGTCCAAACGGAATGAAACCTTCGGGATCGTGACTTTCCAACCAAATGTGATCCAGGAGACTTGGACCCTACTCCAAGTAGTTCCCGAGGATGTCACGAGGGTGGAGGGCGCGCCCAGGGCCTCGTGGGCCCCTCGGAGCTCCACCGACGTACTTCTTCCTCCTATATATACCTACGTATCCCCGAACGATCAGAACAAGGAGCCAAAAACCTAATTCCACCGCCGCAACCTTCTGTATCCACGAGATCCCATCTTGGGGCCTGTTCCGGAGCTCCGCCGGAGGGGGCATCCACCATGGAGGGCTTCTACATCATCACCATAGCCCCTCCGATGAAGTGTGAGTAGTTTACTTCAGACCTTCGGGTCCATAGCTAGTAGCTAGATGGCTTCTTCTCTCTTTTTGGATCTCAATACAATGTTCTCCCCCTCTCTTGTGGAGATCTATTCGATGTAATCTTCTTTTTGCGGTATGTTTGTTGAGACCGATGAATTGTGGGTTTATGATCCAGTATTATCTATGGAAAATATTTGATTCTTCTCTGAATTCTTTTATGTATGATTGAGTTATCTTTGCAAGTCTCTTCGAATTATCCTTTTTGGTTTGGCCAACTAGATTGGTAGTTCTTGCAATGGGAGAAGTGCTTAGCTTTGGGTTCAATCTTGCGGTGTCCTTACCCAGTGACAGAAGGGGCAGCAAGGCACGTATTGTATTGTTGCCATCGAGGATAACAAGATGGGGTTTTTATCATATTGCATGAATTTATGCCTCTACATCGTGTCATCTTGCTTATGGCGTTAGTCTGTTTTTAACTTAATACTCTAGATGCATGCTGGGTAGCGGTCGATGAGTGGAGTAATAGTAGTAGATGCAGAATCGTTTCGATCGACTTGTTTTGGATGTGATGCCTATATACATGATCATTGCCTAGATATACTCATAACTATGCTCAATTCTGTCAATTGCTCAACAGTAATTTGTTCACCCATCGTAGAATACTTATGCTCTTGAGAGAAGCCACTAGTGAAACCTATGGCCCCCGGGTCTATTCTCATCATATCAATCTATATCACTTTATTTACTTACTTTGTTTTTACTTTGCCTTTACTTTTTACTTTGCATCTATCTATCAAAAATACCAAAAATATTATCTCTATCAGATCTCACTCTCGTAAGTGATTGTGAAGGGATTGACAACCCCTAAGCGTTGGTTGCGAGTTGCTATCGTTTTGTGTAGGTACGAGGGACTTGTGCATGGTCTCCTACTGGATTGATACCTTGGTTCTCAAAAACTGAGGGGAATACTTACGCTACTTTGCTGCATCATCCTCTCCTCTTCGGGGAAATCTAACGCAGTGCTCAAGAGGTAGCAAGAAGAATTTCTGGCGCCGTTGCCGGGGAGGCTCACGCAAGCAAGTCAACAATACCAAGTACCCATCGCAATCCCTATCTCTCGCATTACATTATTTGCCATTTGCCTCTCGTTTTCCTCTCCCCCACTTCACCCTTGCCGTTTTATTCGCCCTTCCTCCGTTCAATCTTGTGCTACCATGTGCCTTCTTTTTGTTTGCATCTTCGCTTGCTAAAAGTTTATGGATCCTCATCCACTTGCTAATCTCTTTAAGAGATCCAATTATGATGAACCTATTGCTAGTGAATTGAGTGCACTAGATTATCTTTATGAGGTTTTGCCTGAAATTCGTGAAGCTAAAAATTGTGATGAAGTACTTTATGAAGCGATTCACGATAGATCTTTGAATAAAAAGCATGATTGCAATGATTTTACTATAAATTCTATTGATGTCAATTATGCTAAAAATATGCAAAACCCTAAGCTTGGGGATGCTAGTTTTGCTATGTCCTCTACTTGTTGCAATGATCATGATTGGGGTGATTCTTCTTATGATCTTGAAAACTTATTTAATCCCCATGATGAATATGAGATTGATAATAGTGTTTGCAATAATATTGAAAGTGGGTTTGGAAGAGTGTCAACTTTAGATCCCACATATTTGGATAATGTTCAATCTTATGAAGTTTTGATAAAAGTGGGTTTGGAGAGGTCATGACTTTAGTTAATATTAATCCCACTATTTCAGAAGAGTGTCAACTTCGCATGCATGTGGATCATGTTGAGAATATGTTATGTGATAGCTATATTGTTGAATTTTCTTATGATCCTACATGTAATTATTATGAGAGAGGAAAATGTGGTTATAGAAATTTTCATGTTACTAAATTACCTCTCGTTATGTTAAGATTGCTATTGTTTCTTTCATCTTCCTTGCATATGCTAGCATTTGCTTGATATGATCATTTGTTTGCCTATAAGATGCCTATGCATAGGAAGTATGTTAGACTTAGATGTGTTTGTCATGTGTTTCATGATGCTCTCTTTGTGCTTCAATTCTTGTCTTTCTTGCGAGCATCATTAAAATTATCAATGCCTAGCTAGGGGCGTTAAACGATAGCGCTTGTTGGGAGGCAACCCAATTTTATTTTGTGTTTTTTGCTTTTGATTCTGTTTAGGAATAAATAATCCATCTACCTTCTATTTAGATGTGGTTTTATGTTTTAATTAGTGTTTGTGCCAAGTAGAACCTATAGGATAACCTACGATGATAGTTGATTTGATTCTGCTGAAAAACAAAAACTTTGTGCGCACGAATTTAGATGATAAATCACATGAACGTGATTTGGCGTTGATTCTTTTTGCTGCTGATCAATAAACAAATTTTCCAGGACGTCCTATTTTGGTAGAATTTTTAGAGTTCCAGAAGTTTGCGTTAGTTACAGATTGCTACAGACTGTTCTATTTTTGACAGATTCTGTTTTTCGTGTGTTGTTTGCTTATTTTGATGAATCTATGGCTAGTAAATTAGTTTATAAACCATAGAGAAGTTGGAATATAGTAGGTTTGACACCAATATAAATAAAGAATGAGTTCATTACAGTACCTTGAAGTAGTCTTTTGTTTTCTTTCTCTAATGGAGCTCACGAGATTTCTGTTGAGTTTTGTGTTGTGAAGTTTTCAAGTTTTGGGTGAATTCTTTTGATGGATTATGGAATAAGGAGTGGCAAGAGGCTAAACCTGGGGATGCCCATGGCACCCCAAAGATAATCCAAGGATACCAAAAAGTCAAAGCTTGGGGATGCCCCGGAAGGCATCCCCTCTTTCGTCCATTTCCATCGGTAATTTACTTGGAGCTATATTTTTATTCACCAATATGTGTTTTGCTTGGAGCGTTTTGTATTATTTTTGTCTTTGCTTGTTAGTCTAACACAATCATCCTTGCTGTACACACCTTTTGAGAGAGCCATACATGAATTGGAATTTGTTAGAATACTCTATGTGCTTCACTTATATCTTTTGAGCTTGATAGTTTTGCTCATTGTGCTTCACTTATATCTTTTGAGCATGATAATTTTTGCTCTAGTGCTTCACTTATATCTTTTAGAGCACGGTGGTGGATTTGTTTTAAAGAAACTATTGATCTCTCATGCTTCACTTAGATTATTTTGAGAGTCGTTGATAGCATGGTAATTTGCTTAATGTTAATATACTTGGTGTTCAAGATATGTGAAACTTTCTTTTGAGCGAGTTGAATACTAAGATAAGTTTGATGCTTGATAATTGTTTTGAGATATGGAGGTGATAATATCAAAGGCGTGCTAGTTGGGTGATTATGAATTTGAGAAATACTTGAGTTGAAGTTTGCAAGTCCCGTAGCATGCACGTATGGTTAAAGTTGTGTAACAAATTTGAAACATGAAGTGTACCTGGCTTGTGCATCCTTATGAGTGGCGGTCGGGGACGAGCGATGGTCTTTTCCTACCAATCTATCCCCCTAGGAGCATGCGCGTAGTACTTGAATTTTTGATGACTTCTAAATTTTTGCAATAAGTATATGAGTTCTTTTGACTAATGTTGAGTCCATGGATTATATGCACTCTCACCTTTCCACCTTTGCTAGCCTCTTCGGTACCGTGCATTGCCCTTTCTCACCTTGAGAGTTGGCGCAAACTTCGCGGTGCATCCAAACCCCGTGATATGATATACTCTATCACACATAAACCTCCTTATATCTTCCTCAAAACAGCCACCATACCTACCTATCATGGCATTTCCATAGCCATTCCGAGATATATTGTCATGCAACTTCCACCATCATCATCATGACATACATTACTTTTGTCATATTTTCATTGCATGATCTTGTAGTTGACATCGTATTTGTGGCAAAGCCACCATGCATTATTTTCCATACATGTCACTCTTGATTCATTGCACCATCCTGGTACACCGCCGGAGGCATTCATATAGAGTCATATCTTGTTCTAAGTTTTGAGTTGTAATCCTTATGTTGTAATCAATAGAAGTGTGATGATTATCATTATTAGAGCATTGCCCAAATAAATAATAAAAAAAGTCCCCAAAAAAGAAAGGCCCAAAAAAAAGAAAATAAAAAAAAGGAAAGGGGCAGTGCTACTATCTCTTTTTCCACACTTGTGCTTCAAAGTAGCACCTTGTTCTTCATGTAGTGAGTCTCATATATTGTGCTTCAAAGTAGCACCTTGTTCCTCATGTAGTGAGTCTCATAAGTTGTCTTTTCATACTAGTGGGAATTTTTCATTATAGAACTTGGCTTGTATTTTCCTACGATGGGCTTCCTCAAATGCCCTAGGTCTTCGTGAGCAAGCGAGTTGGATGCACACCCACTAGTTTTCTTTTGTTGAGCATTCATAGCTCTAGTGCATCCGTTGCATGACAATCCCTACTCCTCATGTTGACATCAATTGATGGGCACCTCCATAGCCCATTGATTAGCCTCGTCAATGTGAGACTTTCTCCTTTTTTGTCTTCTCCACACAATCCCCATCATCATATTCTATTCCACCCATAGTGCTATATCCATGGCTCACGCTCATGTATTGCGTGAAGGTTGAAAAAGTTTTGAGATTATTTAAGTATGAAATAATTGCTTGGCTTGTCATCGGGGGTATAGAAGTTGGGAACATCTTTGTGTGACGAAAATGAAGCATAGCCTAACTATATGATTTTGTAGGGATGAACTTTCTTTTGCCATGTTATTTTGAGAAGACATGATTGCTTTGATTAGTATGCATGAAGTATTATTATTTTTGTGTCAATATGAACTTTGTCTTGAATCTTTCGGATCTGAATATTCATATCACAATTAAGAAGATTTACATTGAAATTATGCCAAAGTATCACTCCGCATCAAAAATTCTTTTTTATCATTTACCTACTCGAGGACGAGCAGGAATTAAGCTTGGGGATGCCTGATACGTCTCCAACGTATCTATAATTCTTGATTGCTCCATGCTACTTTATCTACTGTTTTGGACTATACTGGGCTTTATTTTCCACTTTTATATTACTTTTGGGACTAACCTATTAACCGGAGGCCCAGCCCAGAATTGCTGTTTTTTGCCTTTTTCAGTATTTCGAAGAAACATAATATCAAACGGAGTCCAAACGGAATGAAACCTTCGGGATCGTGACTTTCCAACCGAACATGATCCAGGAGACTTGGACCCTACTCCAAGTAGTGCCCGAGGAGGTCACGAGGGTGGAGGGCGCCCCCCTGGGCGCGCCCTCTACCTCGTGGGCCCCTCGGAGCTCCACCGACGTACTCCTTCCTCCTATATATACCTACGTATCCCCGAACGATCAGAACAAGGAGCCAAAAACCTAATTCCACCGCCGCAACCTTCTGTATCCACGAGATCCCATCTTGGGGCCTGTTCCGGAGCTCCACCGGAGGGGGCATCCACCATGGAGGGCTTCTACATCATCACCATAGCCCCTCCGATGAAGTGTGAGTAGTTTACTTCAGACCTTCGGGTCCATAGCTAGTAGCTAGATGGCTTCTTCTCTCTTTTTGGATCTCAATACAATGTTCTCCCCCTCTCTCGTGGAGATCTATTCGATGTAATCTTCTTTTTGCGGTGTGTTTGTTGAGACCGATGAATTGTGGGTTTATGATCCAGTATTATCTATGGAAAATATTTGATTCTTCTTTGAATTCTTTTATGTATGATTGAGTTATCTTTGCAAGTCTCTTCGAATTATCCTTTTTGGTTTGGCCAACTAGATTGGTAGTTCTTGCAATGGGAGAAGTGCTTAGCTTTGGGTTCAATCTTGCGATGTCCTTACCCAGTGACAGAAGGGGCAACAAGGCACGTATTGTATTGTTGCCATCGAGGATAACAAGATGGGGTTTTTATCATATTGCATGAATTTATCCCTCTACATCGTGTCATCTTGCTTACGGCGTTACTCTGTTTTTAACTTAATAGTCTAGATGCATGCTGGATAGCGGTCGATGAGTGGAGTAATAGTAGTAGATGCAGAATCATTTTGATCTACTTGTTTTGGACGTGATGCCTATATACATGATCATTGCCTAGATATACTCATAACTATGCTCAATTCTGCAATTGCTCAACAGTAATTTGTTCACCCACCGTAGAATACTTATGCTCTTGAGAGAAGCCACTAGTGAAACCTATGGCCCCGGGTCTATTCTCATCATATCAATCTATATCACTTTATTTACTTACTTTGTTTTTACTTTGCCTTTACTTTTTACTTTGCATCTTTCTATCAAAAATACCAAAAATATTATCTCTATCAGATCTCACTCTCGTAAGTGAACGTGAAGGGATTGACAACCCCTAAGCGTTGGTTGCGAGTTGCTATCGTTTTGTGTAGGTACGAGGGACTTGTGCGTGGTCTCCTACTGGATTGATACCTTGGTTCTCAAAAACTGAGGGAAATACTTACGCTACTTTGCTGCATCATCCTCTCCTCTTCGGGGAAATCCAACGCAGTGCTCAAGAGGTAGCAAGGCCCGTCACCGATAGTCTTGGGCCGAAGAAGATCGGTATTGACCTAGGTCACATGTGTTACATATACCTCTAGTAAGCCACCGCACAGGATAAGTTGATCAGTTGTAAATCCCCGACGTTTGTAACCTCCCCCCATATAGTGAAGATTTGCTGGCTGGTGCCCGTGGTTTTCCCCCTTCGTGTTGGAGGGGCTTTCCATGTTAAATCTCATGTCTCCTAGTTGTTTTCGTTCTTCATCGTGTTGACTTGCCTATCGTATCTCTAACACTACCAAGCACCTTTCCTGCTGAAGATAAATTTATCTACTTGGACAAAAAGACGATAGACCAGAGAGAAATACATGGCTATAAAATTAGACAATCAAATAGAAATAATATCACTGAATGATCTGATCATAAACACACAATTCATTGGATCCCAACAAACACACCGCAAAGATTACATCGGATTGATCTTAGAGGAGATCATTGTATTGAAGATTAAAAGAGAGAGAAGAAGCCATATAGCTACTACTATGGACCCATACGTCCTGAAGGAACTACTCATACATCATCTCAGAGGCAACAAGGTTGATGAAGGTAGCCTCCCAAATGGCCCCCCCTCCAGCAGAGTACTAGAAAAGGCCTCTAGATGGGATCGCAGAAGAATAGAGGCTTGCAACAGCAAAAGAATTGTCTCGGGTCTCGCTTCGGGGGTTTCTGGATATATGGGAATATATAGGCCAATAATTAGGGCAAACAGAGTCACGAAAGGCCCACAAGTCAAGGTGACGCACTCTACCCCCAGGGCACGCTCCCTGCCTTGTGGTCGTCTCGTGAGTCTTTTGGTCATACCACGAAGCTTCCAGGGTCTCTTATTGTCCAGAAAAAATCGTCAAAAAGTTTTGTTGTGTTCGGACTTCTATAGGTATGGATTTCCCATGAAACAAAAAACATGCAGAAAACAGGAACTACCACCGGGCACTAAGTTAATAGGTAGTCCACCAAAATAATGTAAAATGGCATAAAAAGCAGAAAAAAAGATAATATAATAGCATGAAACAATCAAAATATAGATACTTTGTTGACGTATTAGCATCCCCAAGCTTAATTCATGCTCGTCCTCGAGTAGGTAAATGATGAATCAGAATTTTTGATGTGAAATGCTACCTAACATGTTCTTAATCATGTAACTCATTGTTGGGTAACGTTACATTGAAAACAAAAAAATTCTACGCACACGCAAGATCTATCCATGGAGATGCATAGCTATGAGAGGGGAAGAGAACATTTGCATACCCTTCAAGATTGCTAAGTGGAAGCATTTATCAATGCGATTGATGTAGTCATACACCTTCACGATCCGTCCCGATCAAGCACCGAACGTACGGCACCTCCGCATTAAGCACACGTTCAGCTCGATGACGTCCTCGCCTTCTTGATCCAGCAAGAGGGGTAAAATAGTAGATGAGTTCCGGCAGCACAACAGCATGGTGATGGCGGTGGTGAAAAACAATCTTCGCAGGGCTTCACCAAGCACAACGAAAACTAGACACAGGATAAACTAGAGGGGACAGGGTTGCCGGCATAGGGCTTGGTGATTCTCGATGTGTCCCGGGTGCTAGACCTGCCCCTCTATTTATATGTTGAGCCCTGGGGCCGTAACTTGGAGAAAGAGCCTCCTCAAAGTCGGTTTTGCCCGCAAGGCAAGAGTCCTTCTCGGACTCCAGGACCAAACGCTAGGGTCCTTGGCATTTGGGGTCAGACGGCAAGGTCCCTGGCTTCTAGCCCCTGGCCTTCGCAAAACTTCCTTTTGCACCTCCTAAAGCCCCATGGGCTTTACCCCTTGGCCCAAATAAAGTGTTCTCGCACCCGAACATTTCGAGAAATATCCGAAACCCCATCCGGTGAATTCCGGAACCCTTCCAGAGACCAAACACTATTATCCCATATATCAATATTTACCTCCAGACTATTCCGGAGCTCCTCATCATGTCCGTGATCTCATCCGGGACTCAGAACAACATTCGGTCACCAACATACATAACTCATATAATACTATATCGTCAACGAACGTTAAACCTGGATGCCCGTATTGGTTCCTACATATTCCACGAAGATCTTTATCGGTCGAACCTTTATGACAACATACATAGTTCCCTTTGTCTGTCGGTATGTTACTTGCCCAAGATTCAATCGTCGGTATCTCCAGACCTAATTCAATCTCGTTACCGACAAGTCTCTTTACTCGTTCCGTAATACATCATCATGTAACTAACTCCTTAGTCACTTTGCTTGCAAGCTTCTTGTGATGTTGTTTTACCGAGAGAGCCCAGAGATACCTCTCCATCACACGGAGTGACAAATCCCGGTTTCGATCCATGCCAACCCAACAGACACCTTCGGAGATACCTGTAGAGCACCTTTATGATCACCTAGTTACGCTGTGATGTTTTATGGCACATAAGGCATTCCTCCGGAGTCCGGGAGTTGCATGATCTCATTGTCGAAGAAACATGTATTTGACATTAAGAAAGCAGTAGCAATAAACTGAACGATCATATGCTATGCTAACGGTTGGGTCTTGTCCATCACATCATTCTCCTAATGATGTGATCCCATTAACAAATGACAACACATGTCTATGGTTAGGAAACCTTAACCATCTTTTGATCAACGATCTAGTCTAGTAGAGGCTCAACAGAGACACGGTGTTGTCTATGTATCCACACATGTATTTAAGTTTCCGGTCAATACAATTCTAGCATGAATAATAAACCTTTATCATGATTAAGGAAAATATATAATAACCATTTTATTATTGCCTCTAGGGCATATTTCCATCACTCATTTGTGGTATGAATATTGGGAAGCTAGTGATTTAAGGCAATAGTCTATCAATTTAACATCAAAACAATAATACACAAGAATACTGGCGAACAATCATTGTGTTTCATTTTTTTTTGCTAAAGAACGTTATCCCTACCCACTTAATCATGTAAGCATGGCATAGCTCAGTCTTCCTAATGCAAAGATATCTATCATGAACACCCCGGTGCCAAACCAAGTAGTTAATCAACATTTTTTCTTGCTTCAGCTTTTTCAACTCCCACACAATACTCGAGCGTGAGCCATGTGTTGGGAAATGTAGTAGAAAACAAAAAAAATCGCCCTCCGAACACCCAGGAACAATATGAAGATGCATATCGGGTTTGGATCAACGATCGTTACTGACTACGGAGTGCAGAGGAAGTAGACGAGTCGATGTAGATCGTACTTGGAGTCCCTCGATCCTGCGGACCATCCTCGAACGGAAGACCGAAAGCACGTCCTCTCTACTTTGTTGCAAGCGTACATTCTTCATGATCCGGCACCGCCTTGCCCTCCAGAGCTAATCATCGCTGGAGAATTAGAGGAAGGAGATTAGAAACACATGGGGCTTCTAATTATGAGGATTAGAGGTGGCTAGGGCTAGCTCTAACAAGTCAACTAGGACCAACTAGAACTAGAACTAGATCAACTAGAGGAGGCTCCAAAACTTGTATCATCATAGGATGGAAATCCTCTAGTATATATAGGTTTAGGGGAGAGGAGGGAGCGGCCACCAAGGGAGGAGGACTCCCCACCCCTTGCGTTGGCCAAGGGTGAAGGAGGAGTTCTTCCCCCACTAGGATCCGGCCTCCCCATAGGGAAAAGGGGGGCGCCTCCCCTATTGGGTCGTTGTGGCCCAATTCCTTCTCCACCTCTTGGGCTTATTAGGCCCATTGATATTAAATTGAATATATATTTTTTCTAAACATTTTTAGAGCATTATATATATAGTTTAATATACCCGAAAACATTTTCCACATATATATAATTAATCAGTAATGCTCAATGTTACCCGATATTCACCGAAACCCTTCTAGTGACCCCAAAACGCATATAGAACCTCTCGAAACTATTCAGGATATTAATGAAAAAATTCCACAAATATATTCTCATTACTCCCATACCACTAACACTCAGCAGATCGTGATTAAGCTTATGACCTCGTAGGTTCGATAAATCATAGACATGAACAGAACCCCTTCGTTAAATGACCGATAGCGGAACTATGGACATCCATGTCGGTCCCTATGATTACACGAATGATATTTGAGTGAATGTTTGGTTATCATGTGATGTTCCCTTTGCTTCGCGATGCTTTACAAAACCCGGTGTGCACCGGTATCCTCCTAAGTCATCACCATGCTCACTATACCATTGCTCTTGTTATCGATTTTGTTCTTCTTTCTCGTTAACGTGTTCCAGCATCCCTATGACGTAGTCACCTGTGTCCAGCCAGACGATGATGGATGTCGTCACACCGAGAGGGCCCTAAGAATATTTCTCCATCATCGAAGGAGCAAATCCCACTCTCGAGCTATCCGGTCACTTGTCAAACTTTCCGGTGAACCTGAAAGTTGTCGTTATGATCACCTTGTTACAGATGACGTTTGAGCAACCCCAAAGCCCACCGTATAGTAGGAAATGACCGAGAAACTCTCATGGTCTGAGGAACTAAAACACATGCTAACACTTCGTGTTATAATAGATGATTTCAGACGATATAATCACAAAGTATAACAAACAAGTATTGGGTCGATTCAATATGACCGTTCTTCTAACATCATACCCTCAATGTTGGTTTAGGACTATCGTTACACTTAATGATATCCTAAGATCCGAAAAATGCGATCACCAACAACACTTGAGCCATTCTTAGAGGCGAGACCGGGAACCTATTGTTTAACTATTTATCATTTCACACGTGCATATAGTTTTCCACTGAATCACGTATTCCTGGATCATAGCAGTTATAACATGAAATATAAACTTTTAATTATGAATAATGGAAATATAATAATACAATATTATTGCCTCTAGGGCATATTTCCAGCAGTCTCCCACTTGCACTAGAGTCAGTAATCTAGTTGCATAGTCTTCAAACACCCATGGTTTATCTGGTGTTACTCATGCTTTGCTTGTGGTAGGGCCTTTGTCATTAGTTTCGTCCATCTTGCTTTGAGCTATAACATTTTATTCAAAATAAAATATTATTGGACTCATTGCACTTAAAATCACACAAACTATATCAAGACTCTTCTTGATTATATTCACATCATACTTTTGGATCCACCCATTTATATCAAGATTCTTCTTGATTAGCCATATTCACAATATAATGTTTATGGGTTTCTTACAACTTCTGTAACATCCAATTATATCAAGACATTTCTTGATTCAGACAATATTGAAACATCTAATGTTTTCAAAACACATATCTCCATCGTTATAGAATCAACAATATTGTTCATAAAATAATTCTAACTAATTATCATAGCCCAATTATATCAACTGTGAAGTTGATATTCATATATACTCAATAAAGAACTTTAACTTCATATTCTCGGAATAATACATTTATTCTTTTTTGAGATCCTTGATTTGTTACTAACACTCAGTAAAACTCTTTGACCCTTTTATATTCATAACTATCAAGATGAATTCATTCATCTACCCATGCTTACAATTGATTCTCGTAAGCATCGAGTTATATGACATTGAGAGAAAGCATTTTCTCTATTTAAACCTTTGTCAAATATATAAACTTATTTTTAGCTCAATCAAACATTTTGATCTATATTTATAGATTCTTTTATGCCCAATATTTTGCCTTACAATTTGACGGAAAACATGTTTCAAAACCATTTTGTTTGTGCTATGAAGTTTTATATTATTTCCATTCCATAATATGTCATATATATATGAGACCATAAATACTATATAGATCCCACTGAATCACACACACACACACACACACGCACGCACGCACGCACACACAAAGTACTTTTATCATTGTTGACAAGATCAAAATCTCAATGCCAGCTCACTTGTTATAATCTTCAAAAAAACTCTTTTGAAGTTTGCATATTTATCCGGTGTCGTCATGGTAGTGCCGCTTCGTGGTTGCCACTATGTGGCGTTTTTTTAATGCTTTCTTGGGCATGCTTGTGTTGTGGCTCCAACCGTCGTTTCTGGACTGAGACTTAGATGCTTGTTGTATGGACCAGTGCTTTATCTATAAAGCAAGGCGAAAGCATATTTCCGGAGTTTAATTTAAAAAGTCCACGTCCCTTCCCGAAACAACAAGATCATATGGAGCAGGATTTGAAGTCTTAGCGCCCTTGATTGATGTCCATGTTCACGCAGCCACGCAGGTTTCATGTCAAACTTTTTTTTTGAGGGGTCATGTCAAACTTTGTTATCGACCGTGTTCCTATATCCCTTTTTGTGTGACTCAAAAAATAATATAAATCCTTTGTCACGCAAAATTTATTGCCAGGTCCTCTGGCCATTATCGCGCCCCAGCCAATAGTCTCTGCAATCTGCGGCGCGCGCTCGCCTCGCCTCTGCCGGGCTGCGTTCATCACAACCACCACGCCAGCGCAGGGCCCTCCCCCATCCAAACCATCTCCACACTCTCTCGCCAGCTCCCCGCCGCCGTCTCCACACTCTCACCGTCTCGGCCGCGGCGGCGGGAGCAGATGGCGACGGCGAGCGGCCTCTCCGCCCCTCTGCAGCTCCTCTCGTTCCGGCGGGTAGGAACCCTATCCTGTCATCATGTTCCAGTTATCCTGCGCATGCTTTGTTTATGTGCCCTCCATCTGTTCGTGCTAATGCCTGCGAGGCACTCACCGAGCTTGTTGTTGCCCAGGCGCCCGCCAAGAACCTCTCGCCGCGGAGAGCAGCCGCGGGAGCTCTGTCAGGTACCATCCCGCCGTCCTAGTACTCGCATTTGTGGTTGGAAATGTAGGGCCTTTGTGTGGTGCGAGATAGACGGCTCCCCTGTTCTCGTGGACATAGCAATGCGTTGAATTGCCTGGAACATAACTGTCCAGGATTGGATGGGGAATCACCATACCCGGGTCGTGGTATTGTGAATTTATGAATTGTACTTCCAATTGCATGGCGAGAATACAAGGCTGTATGTCCTTGTATGTAGCATTACAAGTGGTTAGTTATATCAAATAATTTTCCTTTGGTAGAGAAGCTTGTGGCTTGGACTCTGGCGGTTGAGGGGGTTGACCTCGACGCCGGCGACCGTAGAGGCACGTGATCGGTAATGAGCTCCCTGCCAGGCTTAGAGGATGGCCTGATTTGGGTGAGCGGTGTCCTGACTTGACACTGGCAGTAGCAATGTAGCCAGAACAGGTGCAGGAGAGAAGGAGGCAGTGCAGCCACTGTGTGGAGTATGAGGAGGGGTGGAGTCCCGGCACAAGGAAGAATAAGGGGTCGTGTGATTCGTTTTGTAAGCCTTGGGCACGGATCCATGCTGTAGCACGGCCGTAATTAGATTGTGATACAAATGAGATGATTGAGAAATTGCTCAGCTCAGCTCATCACATATACTCCCTCCGTTGCAAAATATTTGAAGTTCTAGATTTGTCCTAAGTCAAACATCTTTAAGTTTGACCAAGTCTATTGGAAACTATACCAACATTTGCAACACCAAATTAGTTTTGTTATATTCACCACAAACTTAAAGAAGTTTGACTTAAGATAAACCTAGAACTTCAAATATTTTGGAGTGGATGGAGTATATATCTAACTTCCCAATTTTCATTCTTATTTGGCCGCATCGTTTCATTGTTTCGATGTTGCGTTCCAATGTTTTGCCAGGTTCACTTATTGTGAAGAGATTTTCTTTATGCAACGGGAGAAGTCATCACCAATTTTTACCATTGAAACAAAGGGGAAGGTTGCAAGCAGCAGTACTACCTGTTACTCCACCACTGCTTGATGATGAGGAAAAAAGGAAGCAAATGTCTGAAGATTATGGTTTCAATCAAATTGGAGAACAGCTACCAGATAACATTACTCTTAAAGATGTCATGGATACTCTGCCTAAAGAGGTACTCCCTCTGTAAACTAATATAAGAGCGTTTAGATCACTAAAGTAGTGATCTAAACGCTCTTATATTAGTTTACGGAGGGAGTACCAACTAGACAATGCCAATACCAGCTATGCTCCTGATGTTTCCTGTACTCAAATTCTTATATAAAACTTTGCTCCTGCTAGGTATTTGAAATCGATGATGTAAAGGCTTGGGCATCTGTTCTGATATCAGTTACTTCATATGCTTTCGGTCTTTTCCTTATCTCAAAAGCTCCATGGTATCTTCTTCCCGTTGCTTGGGCATGGGCTGGTACAGCAGTGACTGGGGTGAGCTCTCTTTCCCTCCAAACCTGCCTGTGGGTGTGCTTGCACACGTGTTGCACACTTGCTTGCTTTTGTCCTTGTGGCCTGTCCACGATTTAATTGATGCCTTTGTGAAGTTTTTTGTCATAGGTCATGATTGTGCACATAAATCATTTTCAAGGAATAAGCTAGTGGAGGATATCGTTGGAACTCTAGCTTTCCTGCCATTAATTTACCCTTATGAACCTTGGAGATTTAAGCATGACAGACATCACGCCAAGACAAATATGTATGTATATACCTCCCTGTATAATCATCTCCAATATGGTCCAGATGATGTTATTGTCATTCAAGTTAATGAGTCGATAGTATCAGCCTGTTACTTAACTTTTGATGTTTTCAGTTCATGCATTGCACTGTAACAAAAAGACTCGTATACTTTAAAAAAAGCCATATCGTGATCTGAAAGCCCTTTTCATTTCCAACCACGTTCTACTTTGGTCATTCAAATTTTTACCTTGATATAACTCCAGGTTAGTAGAAGATACTGCATGGCAACCTGTTTGGCAAAACGAAATTGAATCGTCTTCTTTCCTAAGGAAGGCAATTATATTTGGTTATGGTCCTATCAGGCCATGGATGTCTATTGCTCACTGGTATATCCCACCCAACATCTCTCGATTCACATGTTTTGATGGCCATCTCTTATGTTGAATTATTTCTTATGAATTCCTCCAGGCAATAACATTTATGTTCACAATGTAACTTGTCAGGTTGATGTGGCACTTTGATCTAAAAAAATTCCGGCCAAATGAACTCCCTAGGGTGAAGATAAGTTTGGCGTGTGTCTTTGCATTCATGGCAATTGGATGGCCCCTAATCATTCTTCAATCAGGAATAGCTGGATGGTTCAAGTTCTGGTTCATGCCATGGATGGTTTATCACTTTTGGGTACATTGCTGATTTTTTGTTACTATCATTTACTCCCTCCATTCCAAATTATTTGAAATTCTAGCTTTATCCTAAGTCAAACTTCTTTAAATTTACCAAATGTGTAGAACACAAATGCCGAAGTTGTATAGGAGCAGGAGTGGTCGCATATTGTAGATATTAACATTTTTTTCTGTAAATTATGTCAAATATAGAGAAGTTTGACTTACGACAAAGCTAGAACTCCAAATGATTTTGAACGGAGGGAGCACTGCAGATGTACAGTATCCAAATTCATGGTTGTCCTGTTCAGCTCTGGAAGTATATTATCTAGAAGACTTGAGCCCACCAGAATATCTAGAAGACTCCCGATCGTGCAAGCTTCCACCTAGAATTTGCCAAATTTCTAGATGTCAATGGAATTATCTCGCCGGAGCCATAGGATTTTCCTTTATTTAATAAGACTAATTCTCTGCACCCAGTGGTCTTAGTAGGAAGGAGGAAGGTACAGACTAGTAGTCTTCATAAAGACAAGTTTATTTTCATCTTCCAATGCTGCGAACAACAGCTACACTATAAAATATAGGTGGAGCCCGCGCTAGCAAAGAACCGAGGAAACTTTTCGGCGGCCAACCACGGGGCGTGGTCAAACTTACCAGGAAAATCACATATCGGACATATAGCAGCACCCACTCCTTTCTCTCAACCAAGCACGGGACTAGGCGGAGCCTGCAACGTTGCAGCAGGCTGCGGAGCAGGCGAGCAGCATATCAAGGTTTAGCCGGCGTAGAAAGGCAGGCGAGAAGGGATGAGCAGCGGCAAGATTAATCCCGACCTGACTGAGGTTTAGGGGTGGGGGTGGCATGCCGGCGCTAGCAAAGAACCTGGCCCTCCGGGCTTAGAGGGATAGCTGGTGCAGCGGCAGACTGGCAGAGGAGGTGTCTGGGGCAGGGCAGGGCGCGGCGGCAGCGACACTGACTGTGGGCGGCGGTTAGGCCGGTGCTAGCGGGCGGGTCATCGGAGAGGCGGCAGTTCTGGCATTAAGTTCCGAACACAAAATGACAGTGTACGGTACCTATGAATCGACTGTAGTGGAGTTCACCTGTAATCTACCATGAATTAGCTCTCCCCAATACTTGCATCGACTAAATTGGCTAGAAACCCGAAGACACAGTTAAAGCTAGCCATAATTACAGAACACCTCTCCAAGCAAGGAATGCATACGTAAAGAGATAATAATATTGGTCCAAGTAATGAAGTAGCAACTTCATTGTTTATGAGTTTGTATACTGAAAGTTAACTTAACTTTGTTTTATTTAAACTATTTGCTTCAGATGAGCACCTTTACAATGGTGCATCACACTGCTCCTCATATACCTTTCAAATCATCAAAAGAGTGGAATGCTGCACAGGCGCAATTAAACGGCACAGTTCACTGTAGCTATCCTCGATGGTACGAATTATTTATCTTTGCTTTCAGTTTTGTTTAAATGCATATTAGGACTCCTGTTATGATCATATATATTAAACAAACTTTCAGGAAATGATGTCCATGTTGATTTTCATCGAATTAGTATGGCAAGATAAAACAATGGCTTTGCATCCAAATAAAATGACAGCTATTGTCCATTTGTTGCTTCGTGTTTCAATTGAAAATTAAGAAAATTCACCAGCATGCGGTGCAATGTTTCTGGATTGCAATTCATTTTTCATTTTGGATAAAGTGCCATGAGAGGATGTTATGGGGCCTTCGAAGTACAGTTTTAGGATTGCAAATTAAATAGGCTTAATTGAACTCTGGAGTTCTGGTCCTAGTTTAGGACTAACCGTGCAAATAGGATAGTACTTCACTCAAGTACATCTAGTATTAGTGTATTACTAATGGATCTTGGAACACATTTTGAATATTCTGTGATGAAGGATGTATGCGAAACTATGAGTACTGAGTGTAAGTTCCAACTTTAGGTGAACTGGAGTACATCATATCTTCCTTTTCCCGTCCAGCCAAATTGTCTTGGAAACATGTTGATTCTGAAATTGAGTTTTATCTGGCTAACATATTTGTACATTTACAGGATAGAGATCCTTTGCCATGACATAAATGTACATGTCCCGCACCATATTTCTCCGAGAATTCCAAGTTATAACCTTCGTGCTGCCCACGACTCCATTAAACAGAACTGGGGCAAGGTGCTTTGATGCTTCTCCTTCTAGTTTTGTGCATTTTCTCTGGGTCTCGACAGCATAGCTTCATTTGTGCTCCCGGCATGTCTTCTGTTTGCAGTATATCAACGAGGCCAGCTGGAATTGGCGGTTGATGAAGACAATACTGACTACGTGCCATGTGTATGACAAAGAGAGATACTACGTTTCTTTTGACGAGCTCGTACCTGAGGAATCTCAACCAATAAGATTCCTTAAGAAGTTCATGCCAGATTATGCTTGATGCAATTGCTACCATTGACTAGTCAGAGAGTATTTAGACATTAAGAACAATCACAACCATTATTACACTACAAAAGGCTCATCGCAGATGGCTCAGACATGGCTTTTATTGTGAGTCGGCAGGGATACTCCTTATTGCAGATGGCTTTTATTGAAAGCTGCCTGGAGTTTTACCTTTTCTCTTGACCTCAGATGCTCAAACAAGTAGAAACAACATATAACAGTATATTATAATGTCATATATTAAACATGCAAGAGGAAACAGCGTATGTATTTCACATTCATTCTCATTCAAACATCAGCAAAGTGACAGAACAATATTTATATTGCATCAGTAAAATGGCAACGATATCGCAAGCTCAAGAAATGAAGTTCCAGGCCATTATCTGCCCATCTCCATTGCGCCGCAGCAAAGGTGAAGAAGATTTGTGTCTTCCTCTCGTCTTCTTTGTTGTGCCACACCAGATGTACTATTTCCATCTGAGGGTTTTATCATTCACTCGATGATTCCATCAATGATCAATCCATGGATGGTTAGTCAATCTACCTGAAAAAATTTCATCATCACCTTGTAGAAATGGTGTGGCTAGCGCTCGGTCGATTGAGACTTCGTTAAGTCTCACTTGGCTGACAACCTTGTAAATCGGACATTTTTAGCTTCGTTCGTATCTGCGTGTTGCTTTTTCCGGCTTGCCGGTGCTGTTAGCGGCGACGCCTGCGGGTGTCATTTTCCTCTTGAAGGTGCTGTTGTGGCCTTCTCCTGCGCCCCACTTCGAGTTTAGGGGAAACCCTAGGTCCGGTTCTTCGGATCGGATGGCAATGGTGCCATAGCGTCATTTTCCTTCATGAAGGTGCTATCTTGGTCGCTCGCGGTATCCCTAGTGTTAGCTTTTGGCGATGGTAGACTTCATGTTGGTTTGTCTTGCTCCTCTAAACTGGGGCTTCGTGGGTTTAGCTGTGTTGTGTCCTTGGTTTGGACCGAGCATCTCTGGTCCTTCTGCTCTAGGCACCATGTATGCGTCTACTTGCGTTTATGGTATGTGTTGTATCTCCTCTTTATACTCATTTTATTCTCTTCTATATTAATGAAAGATAAGCAAGCTTTGCGTATTCGTAAAAAAAAATCGGGGCAACTGCTGGCACGAAGACTGTGTCTCGTCCATGTACAGGACAACATAATAAGGAAGTTTTAATGAACTCTTTTACATGACACATGTACATTTTTTTTGTAAATATTATTTTTCCCTAAACATGAGATGAACTTTTTTATTTTCATGTGCACTCGGTCCATTCCAAAATATTTGAAGCTTTAGGTTGTCCTAAGTCAAACTCTTTAAGTTTGACCAAGTCTATTTAAAAAAATACACCAACATTTATAACATCAAATTATTTTCAGTATATTCATCATAAAATCATACTATATATTTTTTGCATTGTAGATGTCAATATATCTTTTTGTATAGATGATCAAACTTAACAATTTTTTCACCGAAAAAAAAACTTAACGATGTTTGACTTAGGACAAACTCAGAACTTCAAATATTTTAAAACGGAGGGAGTATATTTTAAATGAATTTAAACAACGCATTTTATTGTAACCATTTGGAAAATCCGGTTCTAGAACGGGAACCAGTTTTTCTGGGAGCGAGGAGCATTGATTTTTGTCTCTTTTTTTAGACAAATTGATTTTTATCTTTTTTAGAACAATTGATTTTTATCTTTGCGAAACAAGTGTATTTTAGGGAGCGAGGAGGAAGAGCTACAGCTACTTTGGGCCGGCCCATATAGAAGAGCTACGAGTGATTCTTTTTTTGTGGGTGATTTGACTATGTCCTCGCTTTAATAGAAGGGCTCGCGTAGCAGCCCCCGGGTCACCCCGGCTTGTTGGAGAATTTTGCGTGTATTCGCATCAAATTTGGCCGCGCCGCCGGCGGCCGAAGATTCATCCCGGTACCGGGCCTGCAAGGACGCCATGATCGGTCCACTGCCTGCCCTCTCTTCGTCTGGCTCCTTCACTCCGATCAGCACACCAGGTTTAGAATAGATCGTTCGTTCCCTGTGAACTCAACGCCGTTTCTGCAGCAGCGCACTAGCACCCATCAGAGAAATCTACAGTCCATCCCATCCTTGCTTTCAGAGGCCGTAAATGGTCACAACGTGCTACGCGTATTCTACTCCTGCGCAGCCACGTTCACGAGGCACCAGCAATACACAAAAATACACGACGGGAATCATTTTTTTTTTTGAAACAAGGCAAAAGACTTGCCATTTCATTGAATAAGGAAGGAGTTTTAGGACAAAGCCGCAAAGCAGCAATAATAAAAGAAAGGACTACTCTCGCGGCATTACAATACCCAACTACTTTGCACCGGCCAAAGCCCAAAGAGACACCTCGTCTTTAATCTTGGAAATGAGAACCATCGAAGGGACGGCCGTGTTACGGAAGACTCTAGCATTGCGTTCGGTCCAAATCTCCCATGAGATGAGCATCATCAGAGAGGCCAGCGCCTTGGGAGATCCAACCCGAGTGTGTATGTTGTTGGTCCACCAATCTCTCATCGAGACCCTCGTCGCCCGGGTGGCCGTGTTGACGTGGTGCAATCCAAGCCACGGAATAATATCGTTCCACACCCGAAGAGTGAATCGGCATTGGAAAAGGAGATGAGCCGCAGATTCCTGGCATTGCTTGCATAGAGGGCATACACCACAATTGGGCCAACCCCGCATAATTAAGCGATCAGACGTCCAGATCCTATTTTGTAGAACAAGCCAAGCAAAAAATTTACATCGCGGGGGAGCCGAGACCTTCCAAACCGATTGCACCAGATATGTAGTAAGCCCTTCAAACTGTGCCTTGTATGCTGAAGAGGCGGAGTACATACCATCTTTAGTGAACTTCCATACAATTGAATCCTCCATCCCCTCTTCAAGGGTGACAGAATTCGGCTTTCCCCAAAGATTTGCAAACTCTTGGACGTGACCAAGGGAAAGGCCATTGGAAATGTCGATGTTAGAGATCCACAGACTGTTGTGTAGAGCTTGCTGGACGGAACAATTTTTCTTTCGAGAGAGGTCAAAGATGCGAGGCGCGATGTCATGAGGTCTCAAGCCCTGTAGCCAAGGGGAGTTCCAAAATTTTGCCGTTCGTCCGTTGCCCACCGTGACGCGCGTGGCAGCCGCAAAAAACGCCCGGTCATCATCTGTGCACGGCGTGCCCATACCGATCCATGGTTTTGTGGGATCCTTCCACTCCAACCAAAGCCACCTAAGCCGAAGAGCCTTAGCAAATTTGGCCAAATCTAACACGCCCAGGCCACCATTCTTCTTCGGCTTGCAAACAAGGTCCCAGTTTATTTTGCATTTTCCACCGGAAACTGTGTCTGTGCCCGCCCAAAGATAGGCGCGCCGTAGACTATCAATTTTCTTCAGAACCTCGACCGGGATGTCGAGAGGCGTCAGGTGATATATGGCAATAGCGGTGAGGACGGCCTTAACAAGAACGGCCCGACCCGCAGTGGCGACATGTCTGCTTTGCCAAGGGGGGAGCTTGCTGGCCACCTTATCCTCGAGGTGTTGAAAATGAATCCGCTTGAGACGCCTAACGGACAACAGCAGCCCAAGGTATCTCATCGGGAACGAGGTGCGAACAGCCGGGAAAGCTTGAAGAGTATCATCAAGATCAACATCGCCGCAACGAATAGGGGCCACAAGGCTTTTGGTGCAGTTAGTGACGAGGCCGGTGACTTCCCCAAAGGAGGCCAGGGTGGATGCAAGGAATTGAACGTCTTCCTTGATAGGCTTGACAAATATGGCCGCGTCGTCGGCATATAGCGATGCACGAATGGTCGTGGCTCTTCCACAAAGCGGCTGGAGGTGTCCCTGAGCAGTGGCCTTGTTTAGAAGGTGGTGTAGAGGGTCAATCACCAGGACGAACAAAAGGGGAGACAGGGGGTCTCCCTGTCGCAGCCCACAACCATGCTTCAGCGGGTCTCCCATCACTCCATTGATCAAGACCCTCGATGTGGCCGTGGAAAGGAGGGCTGAAACCCACTCTTGGAATCTGCTTGGGAAGCCGAGGTGTCGTAGGAGATCAAAGAGGAAATCCCATCGAACCGAATCAAAAGCTTTCTTGATGTCGAGCTTGAAGAGCAAAGTTGGGGTTTTGCGGCGGTGAAGCTTCCTTGCCAAGTTTCTGACATACATGAAATTATCATGGATACTTTTCTTCTTTATAAAAGCGCTTTGGGCATTTGAGACAAGGCTTTGCATGTGCGGGGCAAGGCGTGTGGCCATCATCTTAGCGATAATCTTAGCAATGGCATGGATGAGACTAATGGGCCGGAAATCGGAGATGCACTCTGCACCATCCTTCTTAGGGATGAGGGCGATGTTCGCCGAGTTGAGCCAATGGAGGTTGGCGGTGTGCAAGTTGGAGAAGTGGTTGACCGCGACCATAATGTCCCCCTTGATGATCTCCCAACAGTCCTTGAAGAAGGCACCGGTGAAGCCATCCGGCCCCGGGGCTTTGTCACTTGGGAGATCCCAGATTGCCCTCTTAACCTCTTCCTCTGTGAAGGCAGCCCCAAGATCCGAAAGGTCACATGCAGGGACCGGAATATTACTCCAATTAATGTCAATGCTGCGAGGTGGGCCCCTTTTTGTTACCTCCAGGAAGTGGTTTTGGATGATGGACTTCTTGTGATCATGATCAGTCACCCATCCACTATTGTGCTTGAGGCGGTGAATGAAATTCTTTCTTCTTCTACAATTGACACGTAGATGAAAAAAACGGGTGTTGGCATCTCCAACTTTGAGGTTGGTGATTCTCGAACATTGCCTTTTTCGGGCACGCTCAAGCACAGATAGACTAATCACCTTGCGCTTGAGCCTCCTACGAAGATCTCGCTCATCAGCACTGAGAGGCCGGGAGTCTTGGGCCTCGTCCAAACGGAGAATTACCTCTAGGGCCATGTGGACTTGCACCTTCGAGTGCGCAAAAATCGTCTTGCTCCATTTTTTAAGCGCTTGGCTCGTATTTTTCATTTTGTGAAAGAGGATGTGGTAGGGGTCCACTGTTGGGGAACGTAGCAGAAATTCAAAATTTTCCTACGCGTCACCAAGATCTATCTATGGAGAAACCAGCTACGAGTAGAAGGAGAGTGCATCTACATACCCTTGTAGATCGCTAAGCGGAAGCTTTCAAGTGAACGGGGTTGATGGAGTCGTACTCGTCGTGATTCAAATCACCGATGATCAAGTGCCGAACGCACGGCACCTCCGCGTTCAACACACCTACAGCCCGGTGACGTCTCCCACGCCTTGATCCAGCAAGGAGAGAGGGAGAGGTTGAGGAAGACTCCATCCAACAGCAGCACAACGGCGTGGTGGTGATGGAGGAGCGTGGCAATCCAGCAGGGCTTCGCCAAGCACCACGGGAGAAGAGGAGTACTTGGGAGAGGGGGAGGGCTGCGCCAGAACTTCGTGTATAGCTCCCATGCGCCTCCCCACTATATATAGGGGTGGAGGGGCTGGTTTCTTGCCCTCCAAGTCCATTGGGGCGTTGGCCAAGGTGGGAGGAAAGAAATCTCATTATTTCCTTCCCCACCGATTGTTATCCCCCCTTTTTAGGGATCTTGATCTTATCCCTTCGGGATATGATCTTATTCCTTCTAAGGGGGGATCTTGGCGCGCCTTGACCAGGGGTGTGGGGCCTTGCCCCCACTACCCACGTCCACCCATGCAGGTGGGCCCCACTCCGGAACCTTCTAGAACCTTCCCGGTACAATACCGAAAATCCCGAACATTTTCCGGTGGCCAAAATAGGACTTCCCATATATAAATCTTTACCTCCGGACCATTCCGGAACTCCTCGTGACGTCCGGGATCTCATCCGGGACTCCGAACAACATTCGGTAACCACATACAAACTTCCTTTATAACCCTAGCGTCATCGAACCTTAAGTGTGTAGACCCTACGGGTTCGGGAGACATGTAGACATGACCGAGACGTTCTCCGGTCAATAACCAACAGCGGGATCTGGATACCCATGATGGCTCCCACATGTTCCACGATGATCTCATCGGATGAACCACGATGTCAAGGACTTAATCAATCCCGTATTCAATTCCCTTTGTCTATCGGTATGTTACTTGCCCGAGATTCGATCGTCGGTATCCAATACCTTGTTCAATCTCGTTACCGGCAAGTCACTTTACTCGTTCCGTAACACATCATCCCGTGATCAACTCCTTGGTCACATTGCGCATATGATGATGTCCTACCGAGTGGGCCCAGAGATACCTCTCCGTTTACACGGAGTGACAAATCCCAGTCTCGATCCGCATAAAACAATAGATACTTTCGGAGATACCTGTAGTGCACCTTTATAGTCACCCAGTTACGTTGTGACGTTTGATACACCCAAAGCACTCCTACGGTATCCAGGAGTTACACGCTCTCATGGTCGAAGGAAGAGATACTTGACATTGGCAAAGCTCTAGCAAATGAACTACACGATCTTTTGTGCTAGTCTTAGGATTGGGTCTTGTCCATCACATCATTCTCCTAATGATGTGATCCCGTTATCAACGACATCCAATGTCCATAGCCAGGAAACCATGACTATCTGTTGATCACAACGAGCTAGTCAACTAGAGGCTCACTAGGGACATATTGTGGTCTATGTATTCACACGTGTATTACGATTTCCGGATAATACAGTTATAGCATGAATAAAAGACAATTATCATGAACAAGGAAATATAATAATAATACTTTTATTATTGCCTCTAGGGCATATTTCCAACAGTCTCCCACTTGCACTAGAGTCAATAATCTAGTTCACATCGCCATGTGATTAACACTCACAGGTCACATCGCCATGTGACTAATACCCAAGAGTTTACTAGAGTCAGTAGTCTAGTTCACATCACTATGTGATTAACACTCAATGAGTTTTATGTTTGATCATGTTGCTTGTGAGAGAGGTTTTAGTCAACGGGTCTGAACCTTTCAGATCCGTGTGTGCTTTACAAATCTCTATGTCATCTCCTAGATGCAGCTACCACGCTCTATTTGGAGCTATTCCAAACAACTGTTCTACTTGGAGCTATTCTAAATTATTGCTCCATTATATGTATCCGGTCTCTCTACTCAGAGCTATCCGGATAGGTGTCAAGCTTGCATCGTCGTAACCTTTACGACGAACTCTTTTACCACCTCCATAATCGAGAAAATTCCTTAGTCCACTAGTTACTAAGGATAACTTTGACCGCTGTCCTGTGAGCCATTCTTGGATCACTCTTGTACCCCTTGACTGACTCATGGCAAGGCACACTTCAGGTGCGGTACACAACATAGCATACTGAAGAGCCTACGTCTTAAGCATAGGGGACGACCTTCGTCCTTTCTCTCTATTCTGCCGTGGTCGAGCTTTAAGTCTTAACTTCGTACCTTACAACTCAGGCAAGAACTCCTTCTTTGACTGGTCCATCTTGAACACCTTCAAGATCATGTCAAGGTATGTGCTCATTTGAAAGTATTATTAAGCATTTTGATCTATCCTTATAGATCTTGATGCTCAATGTTCAAGTAGCTTAATCCAGGCTTTCCATTGAAAAACACTTTCAAAATAACCCTATATGCTTTCCAGAAATTCTACGTCATTTCTGATCAACAATATGTCAACAACATATACTCATCAGAAATTCTATAGTGCTCCCACTCACTTCTTTGGAAATACAAGTTTCTCATAAACTTTGTACAAACCCAAAATTTTTGATCATCATCAAAGCATACATTCCAACTCCGAGATGCTCACTCCAGTCCTTAGAAGGATTGCTGGAGCTTTGCATACTTATTAGCATCTTTCGGGATTGACAAAACCTTCCGGTTGTATCACATACAACCTTTCCTCATTAAAATCGTCGAGGAAACAATGTTTTGACATCCTATCTGCAAGATTTCATAAATAATGCAGTAATCGCTAATATAATTCCAACAGACTCTTAGCATCGCTACGAGTGAGAAAATCTCATCGTAGTCAACTCCTTGAACTTGTCGGAAAACATCTTAACGACAAGTCGAGCTTTCTTAATGGTGACATTTACCATCATTGTCCGTCTTCCTTTTGAAATCCATCTGTACTCATTAGCCTTACGACCATCGAGCCGTTCTGCCAAAGTCTACACTTTGTTTTCATACATGGATCCTCTCTCGGATTTTATGGCCTCAAGCCATTTATCGGAATCCGGGCCCACCATCGCTTCTCCATAGCTCGTAGGTTCATTGTTGTCTAGCAACATGACCTTCAAGACAGGATTACGTACCACTCTGAAGTAGTACGCATCCTTGTCATCCTACGAGGTTTGGGAGTGACTTGATCCGAAGTTTCATGATCAATATCATAAGCTTCCACTTCAATTGGTGTAGGTGCCACAGGAACAACTCCCTGTGCCCTGTCACACACTAGTTGAAGAGACGGTTCAATAACCTCATCAAGTCTCCACCATCCTCCCACTCAATTCTTTCGAGAGAAACTTTTCCTCGAGAAAGGACCCGATTCTAGAAACAATCCATATTGCTTTCGGATCTGAATTAGGAGGTATACCCAACTGTTTTGGGTTTCCTATGAAGATGCATTTTATCCGCTTTGGGTTCGAGCTTATCAACCTGAAACTTTTTCATATAAGCGTCGCAGCCCCAAACTTTTAAGAAACGACAACTTAGGTTTCTCTAAACCATAATTCATACGGTGTCATCTCATCGGAATTACGTGGTGCCCTATTTAAAGTGAATGTGGTTGTCTCTAATGCCTAACCCATGAACGATAGTGGTAATTCGATAAGAGACATCATGGTACGCACCATATCCAATAGGGTGCAACTATGATGTTCGGACACACCATCACATTATGGTGTTCCAGGCGGTATTAATTGCGAAACAATTTCCACAATGTCTTAATTGTGTGCCAAAACTCGTAACTCAGATATTCATCTCTATGATCATATCATAGACATTTTATCCTCTTGTCACAATGATCTGCTACTTCACTCTGAAATTACTTGAACCATTCAATAATTCAGACTTGTGTTTCATCAAGTAAATATACTCAACATTTACTCGAATCATCTGTGAAGTAAGAACATAATGATATTCACTGCATGCCTCAGCACTCATTCGACTGCACACATCAAAATGTGTTACTTCCAACAAGTTGCTATCTTGTTCCATCTTACTGAAAATGAGGCTTTTCAGTCATCTTGCCCATGTGGTATGATTTGCATATCTCAAGTGATTCAAAATCAAGTGAGTCCGAACGATCCATTTGCATGGAGTTTCTTCATGCATATACACCAATAGACATGGTTCGCATGTCTCAAACTTTTCAAAAACGAGTGAGTCCAAAGATCCATCAACATGGAGCTTCTTCATGCGTTTTATACCATTATGACTTACATGGCAGTGCCACAAGTAAGTGGTACTATCATTACTATCTTATATCTTTTGGCATGAAAATGTGTATCACTACGACCGAGATTCAATAAACCATTCCTTTAGGTGCAAGACCATTGAAGGTATTATTCAAAAATAGAGTAACCATTATTCTCCTTAAATGAATAACCGTATTGCGATAGACATAATCCAATCATGTCTATGCTCAACGCAAACACCAATCTCGGTGGTAGAGGGAGCGTGCGATGCTTGATCATATCAACCTTGGAAACACTTCCAACATATATCGTCAGCTCACCTTTAGCTAGTCTCCGTTTATTCCGTAGCTTTTATTTCGAGTTACTAACACTTAGCAACCGAACCGGTATCCAATACCCTGGTGCTACTAGGAGTACTAGTAAAGTACACATTAACATAATGTATATCCAATATACTTCTATCGACCTTGCCAGCCTTCTCATCTACCAAGTATCTAGGGTAATGCTGCTCCAGTGGTTGTTCCCCTTATTACAGAAGCACTTAGTCTCGGGTTTGGGTTCAACCTTGGGTTTCTTCACTAGAGCAGCAGCTGAATTGCCGTTTCATGAAGTATCCCTTTGTTCCCTTGCCCTTCTTGAAACTAGTGGTTTCACCAACCATCAACAATTGATGCTCCTTCTTGATTTCTACTTTCGCGGTGTCAAACATCATGAATATTTCAAGGATCATCATATCTATCCCTGATATGTTATAGTTAATCACGAAGCTCTAGCAGCTTGGTGGCAATGACTTTGGGGAAACATCACTATCTCATCTGGAGGATCAACTCCCACTCGATTCAAGTGATTGTTGTGCTCAGACAATCTGAGCACAAGCTCAACGATTGAGCTTTTCTCCCTTAGTTTGCAGGCTAAGAAAATCGTCGGAGGTCTTATACCTCTTGACGTGGGCACGAGCCTGAAATCCCAATTTCAGCCCTCGAAACATCTCATATGTTCCGCGACGTTTCGAAAACGTCTTTGGTGCCTCTACTTAAACCATTTAATTGAACTATCACGTAGTTATCAAAACGTGTATGTCCGATGTTCGCAACATCGACAAACGACGTTGGGGTTCAGCACACTGAGCGGTGCATTAAGGACATAAGCTTTCTACTGATCGCATAATCGCTACTATCAACTTTCAACTATATTTTCTCTAGGAACATATCTAAACAGTGGAACTAAAGCGCGAGCTTACGACATAATTTGCAAAAGGTCTTTTGACTATGTTCAGGATAATTAAGTTCATCTTATGAACTCCCACTTAGATAGACATCCCTCTGGTCATCTAAGTGATCACATGATCCGAGTCAACTAGGCCGTGTCCGATCATCACGTGAGACGGACTAGTCATCATCGGTGAACATCTTCATGTTGATCGTATCTACTATACGACTCATGCTCGACCTTTCGGTCTCCGTGTTCCGAGGCCATGTCTGCACATGCTAGGCTCGTCAAGTTAACCCTAAGTGTTTTCGCTGTGTAAAACTGTCTTACACCCGTTGTATGTGAACGTAAGAATCCATCACACCCGATCATCACGTGGTGCTTAGAAGCGACGAACTGTAGCAACGGTGCACAGTTAGGGGAGAACACTTCTTGAAATTTTGTAAGGGATCATCTTATTTACTACCGTCGTCCTAAGCAAACAAGATGCATAAACATGATAAACATCACATGCAATCAAATAGTAGTGACATGATATGGCCAATATCATTTAGCTCCTTTGATCTTCATCTTCGGGGCTCCATGATCATCTTGTCACCGGCATGACACCATGATCTCCATCATCATGATCTCCATCATCGTGTCTTCATGAAGTTGTCACGCCAACGACTACTTCTACTTCTATGACTAACGCGTTTAGCAATAAAGTAAAGTAGTTTACATGGCGTTCTTCAATGACACGCAGGTCATACAATAAATAAAGACAACTCCTATGGCTCCTGCCGGTTGTCATACTCATCGACATGCAAGTCGTGAATCCTATTACAAGAACATGATCAATCTCATACATCACATATCATTCATCACATTCTTCTTGGCCATATCACATCACATAGCATACCCTGCAAAAACAAGTTAGACGTCCTCTAATTGTTGTTGCATGTTTTACGTGGCTGCTATGGGTTTCTAGCAAGAACGTTTCTTACCTACGCAAGACCACAACGTGATATGCCAATTGCTATTTACCCTTCATAAGGACCCTTTTCATCGAATCCGTTCCGACTAAAGTGGAGAGACTGGCACCCGCTAGCCACCTTATGCACCAAGTGCATGTCAATCGGTGGAACCTGTCTCACGTAAGAGTACGTGTAAGGTCGGTCCGGGCCGCTTCATCCCACAATACCGTCGAAACAAGATTGGACTAGTAACGGTAAGCATATTGAACAACATCAACGCCCACAACTACTTTGTGTTCTACTCGTGCAAAGAATCTACGCAATAGACCTAGCTCATGATGCCACTGTTGGGGAACGTAGCAGAAATTCAAAATTTTCCTACGTGTCACCAAGATCTATCTATGGAGAGACCAGCAACGAGTAGAAAGAGAGTGCATCTACATACCCTTGTAGATCGCTAAGCGGAAGCGTTCAAGTGAACGGGGTTGATGGAGTCGTACTCGTCGTGATTCAAATCACCGATGATCAAGTGCCGAACGCACGGCACCTCCGCGTTCAACACACGTACAGCCCGGTGACGTCTCCCACGCCTTGATCCAGCAAGGAGAGAGGGAGAGGTTGAGGAAGACTCCATCCAACAGCAGCACAACGGCGTGGTGGTGATGGAGGAGCGTGGCAATCCAGCAGGGCTTCGCCAAGCACCACGGGAGAAGAGGAGTACTGGGAGAGGGGGAGGGCTGCGCCAGAACTTCGTGTATAGCTCCCATGCGCCTCCCCACTATATATAGGGGTGGAGGGGCTGGTTTCTTGCCCTCCAAGTCCATTGGGGCGTTGGCCAAGGTGGGAGGAAAGAAATCTCATTATTTCCTTCCCCACCGATTGTTATCCCCCCTTTTTAGGGATCTTGATCTTATCCCTTCGGGATATGATCTTATTCCTTCTAAGGGGGGATCTTGGTGCGCCTTGACCAGGGGTGTGGGGCCTTGCCCCCACTACCCACGTCCATGGGTCCCCCATGCAGGTGGGCCCCACTCCGGAACCTTCTAGAACCTTCCCGGTACAATACCGAAAAATCCCGAACATTTTCCGGTGGCCAAAATAGGACTTCCCATATATAAATCTTTACCTCCGGACCATTCCGGAACTCCTCGTGACGTCCGGGATCTCATCCGGGACTCCGAACAACATTCGGTAACCACATACAAACTTCCTTTATAACCCTAGCGTCATCGAACCTTAAGTGTGTAGACCCTACGGGTTCGGGAGACATGTAGACATGACCGAGACGTTCTCCGGTCAATAACCAACAGCGGGATCTGGATACCCATGATGGCTCCCACATGTTCCACGATGATCTCATCGGATGAACCACGATGTCAAGGACTTAATCAATCCCGTATTCAATTCCCTTTGTCTATCGGTATGTTACTTGCCCGAGATTCGATCGTCGGTATCCAATACCTTGTTCAATCTCGTTACCGGCAAGTCACTTTACTCGTTCCGTAACACATCATCCCGTGATCAACTCCTTGGTCACATTGCGCATATGATGATGTCCTACCGAGTGGGCCCAGAGATACCTCTCCGTTTACACGGAGTGACAAATCCCAGTCTCGATCCGCATAAAACAATAGATACTTTCGGAGATACCTGTAGTGCACCTTTATAGTCACCCAGTTACGTTGTGACGTTTGATACACCCAAAGCACTCCTACGGTATCCAGGAGTTACACGCTCTCATGGTCGAAGGAAGAGATACTTGACATTGGCAAAGCTCTAGCAAATGAACTACACGATCTTTTGTGCTAGTCTTAGGATTGGGTCTTGTCCATCACATCATTCTCCTAATGATGTGATCCCGTTATCAACGACATCCAATGTCCATAGCCAGGAAACCATGACTATCTGTTGATCACAACGAGCTAGTCAACTAGAGGCTCACTAGGGACATATTGTGGTCTATGTATTCACACGTGTATTACGATTTCCGGATAATACAGTTATAGCATGAACAAAAGACAATTATCATGAACAAGGAAATATAATAATAATACTTTTATTATTGCCTCTAGGGCATATTTCCAACATCCACGTGGTTCACCTGTCTACCCCAAGCTCCTTGGACAATATCTTGGAACCCATGCATTTTAGTCCAAAAGTTTTCAAAGCGGAAGCACTTGTTTCTCGGCGGCCCTTTATCATTGGCAAGGAGAAGAGGGCAATGGTCAGAGAGCGAAGATGAAAGAGCATGCAGAAGATGTGTGCCAAATTCGATGTCCCATTCCTCATTGCAGAAGAAAGAGTCGAGCTTGCTCATTGTTGGATCATTTCGCTCGTTGCTCCAAGTAAATTTCCGGTTTTGCAGGTGTATCTCTTTAAGCTCACATGCATTGAGGGCGTTGCGGAAACGAACAATTCGACTCCGATCAACATTTGCACGGTTTTTGTCTCTAGCTCTATATATTTGGTTAAAGTCACCGGTGACCGACCATTTGTCTCCAGTGGGGGGCTTCTCCTGGGCCAGCTCCTGGAAGAAGGCGTCTTTGAGGTTGCTTCGATTCGGGCCGTAGACAGATGTTAGCTTGAATGAAGTGCCTGATGAAGCAATGGTGACTTTGGCAGAGAGGAAAAATGCACGGAAGGACACATTCTGGACGGAGACAAAGTTCTCATCCCAGAGAAGCAGAATGCCGCCGCGGGTGCCCAATGCCGGACGTTGAGCAAAGTTCTTCAATCTGTGCCCTCCCAGGTGGGAAGCAGTGAAAGGGCCGACCTGCTCGAGCTTGGTTTCTTGAAAACAAATGATATGACAGGGAGTGGCATTGACGGTCTCGTAGATGGCAGCGCGACGATCAGGACAATTTAAGCCTCGGACATTCCAGCTAAGAACACTCAAGTTTTGATCTAACATTGATGAACTCGGATTACATCAGAGGAGCAGACCCAAACATGATCAGCTCTAGGCGTATCGCACAACAATCCAAAATGAAACAAAGCATAGCTCAACAGCCAGCAACAGATGCAACACACATCTAAGGGCACCTCGCCAGGGCAACAGCTAGCCGCAGCCCTCAAGACCAGCAGCAAGCAGGTGTACAACATGTATTTCAGGGTTGTAGCTAACATGGAGAAGGGGCAACATCAACTGGGACTTGCACCAGTCCGATCATGCCGACACGCCGGCAATCTCCTCGGCCGTTGCCTGCAGTTCAGGGCCAGCCTCACCTCCATGCTCCAACAGAGCATCTTCAACAACCGTAGCAAGGTCACAGTCAAGGTTGAACAGAGCCCTAAGGGCTGAAACAGCTATGTCCGGTAGCCTTCCCTGAAACATCTCAACGAACTTGCCAATGGCGTCTTCCGTGAGTTGTTGTGCTTCATCTATGATTCCCATGCGCTGGCACAACAGCCTCTCGGCCATCTGCGCCACAGGCATTTTTCTGTTCTTTGCTTGAAGGCGTGGGCTGCACCTGGTCGTGTTGAAGCCAACCACACCCGCAAGTGTCTTCCTCCTGTTTGCAGGCCGGTGCGGTGGAGTGGAGCTTGGCACAGGTAGCAGCGGTGGCCGACGGGCAACAAAGAGCGGGGATCTTGGTTGCGGCGTGGCCAGGCTTCCCGGAGGGGTGGACATGGGGATGTGGACAGGGGTGTCCGGTTCCGGCTCCGTGTAAGGCGACCTGGCCACCGTGGGCGAAGCAGCGGCGACCTCCGGTGTTGTGTTCGGCGGGCTCCGGCGCGCCTCCGATTGCGTCTCACTATCATCCAGCGAGAAGGACGGCTGAATCCTGGCGTCTTGGCAGGTACTGGTTTTGCAGAGCCAGCCCATGGCAGAGTTGGTAGTCTCGATCTCGATGATGTCCTGAGCGGTGGTGCGCGGCGATGGCGGTGGCGAGGCCATGGCAGAGCTAGAAGTCTTGATCTCGATGATGTCTCGAGAGGTGGTGCGCGGCGATGTCGAAGATGAGCGTCTGTGGGAATCCAGGGTGACAGTAGCAACAGAGTCTCGGCATGACGCGTCAGGCGAGCGGTTGTGCGTTCTGATCCATGCTCTTCGGCCTAAAGCAGGGATAGGGCCGGGCACGCCGTCGGCCAACCTCCCAGTGGCTGCCTGCGAGCGGGGAATTGGTCTAGCAGGGCGCATGCATGTTGCAGAAGAACTAGGCGGCCGTTGCACGGCGGCCGCAGGCGACGCACGCGTAGGAGGAGGCGGTGGTGGCGTCTTCAAGGGGTTGAAGCAGGATCTTGCGCGGTGGCTGAACTGACGACAACGAAGACCGCTCCAACGGCTCCGTCTTGAAAGCCGGTAGCTGCGGGATTGGGCCCTCCACCAGTACTTCGGCCGCACTGGCAACCACCCCTCCTCGGTGCTGGCCACGGGCGGAGAGGGAGGCGTGGGGAGCTCGGGGCTTGAGGGGGAGCGTGGCCGGGAATTGAAGGTCCGGCTGGACGCCGATTTGATGCAGGGGCGATAGGCGCCATGAATAGCCGGCGGGGGGGGGGGGGGGGGGGGGGGAGTGGAGTCCAGCAGCGTCGCATTGATGGCGAAGCTGACCCTAGGAACGGCAGCCGGCACAACCGAGGCAGCAGCAGAATCGCATGGATTCTCCATCGGCGGCGAATCCAGGACAAAGGGGGAGCTGGATCCAGCAGCCAACCTGAGCGGCGAGGCTGGATCTGGCGCCGCCTGGGAGAGCTGCGGAAAGAGCGACCGCACCAGCGCCTCGCGGGCGAACCTCGGGGAGGGGATACCGGGAGGAAAGGCCGGCGAGGTTGAGGAGGGCGGGCCTGGGGCGAAGCTGGCGGCGGCGGCTTGGGTGGCTGCGGGTGCCGGAGCGACGCGTCGCAGGAGCTGGGGAGCGTTCGCGAGAGACATGCTGCTACGACGGGAATCATCACTTTGGCGTCGCCATCTCCCACCCCATGGCCTCTTTTTCGTGCCCATCACCGGCAAGCACTTTACTTCCTGCCCGGCCTGTCTACTGCTTCCTTTTTCTCCTCCTTGTCATAGCTTTGGTAGTGGTATTCCTCTGCTTTTGGTACACCAGAATTCCCATCGTACCTACCTATCGGTCCCTCGTCCAGCAACCCCCCAACCTCAACCTCAGCGACCTGATCATGCAGAGGCTGCAGGTAGCTCCACCTCCACGATTTGGGTCGATCTGCAAAGACGGCTTAGTAAATTGTTTCAAAGCTGAACTTTCTTTCTACAGTGTTTGTCTGAAACTTCACCTGATCAGCGGATTCAGAAACACACTTATGCAACCATGGCTAGTTCATTCATTCTGTTTGAGTTGCTGGACCAATGGCGCATTTCACTGTCCACTCTATCCTGTGCAGACTACTGAGAACTACACAAAGGGAAGCAACGAGACAGGTAATAACATGGTGAGCTGAACAATTTCCCATTCCCCCCATATATGTAAGAATCAAGAAAAACTTGTCTTTGTACAGCTATATTTTTAACCTTTGTAGACATCTAGTACTACTATTACACAGTAAAGTAACGGCCCCTTCTTTGGAGTACTACAGCTATATTTTTAACCTGAGGGTGATCGTCACACATAAACGACCCTGCAAGAATCACCGCCCTCAAAATCTCCACTAGCACTATCCTGTGCACCCAAAAAAAAGGGAACATTCCTCTAAGCTGCTGCTCTACGACGACGAGCTGTCCTCGTCGGACGAGCTAAGCGGCCGCGTCTCATACCGGCGAGGCGGCAACGAGGTGCCGGCGCTGACGCGGAACGACTTACCGGACCCCATCATCACCCGCTCCGGCGTCCTGCCGACGTCCCGGCACACACGGTCCAGTATCAACAGGAACTCTGTCACCACCATGAACACCCTCAGAGGCTGAGAAGGCTCCTCCATGTTGCCATCGCCATGGAAGTACTGCGTGGTCTCCTTCACGCGCTGCAATGCGCTCCTCTCCGCCACCTTCATGCTCCCGATCTCCGCCTGCGCCCTTCTGAGGAAAACATCCATCGACTCGAAGAACTTCGCGCCGGAGCTTTCCTGACGGGCACACGTCTCCCTGAGCTGCAAGACCAGCCTCACTTTCTCGAGGTCGGTCGCGAGCCTCAGCAGGTTGCCGCTCAGCGTGTCCATCTCCAGCGTGGCCGCCTTCCTCACGTTTGAGAGCTCGCTGCTGAGCCCTGCCAGCACTTTCAGGCCGTCCTTCTTGAACCGTTCTTTGCTGGCACTGCCAGTGCCAGGATTGCTTTCTGCTTGGTCGGAGTCGAAGCCTTCTGACCGGATGATCTCTTGAACCACGAAGTGGAGCAGTGTCGTTTTACCGTCGGTCGACTTGATGTCGGCGAGCTTTAGAAGCGTGTCGAGTTTGAAGGCCCTCGCCTCGCCTCGATTGGTACCGTCGTTCATGCGGTTCCCAGTCTTGAGAACAGCGTCCAGCAACTTCAAGAATAGATTGCTGCTTCTTAGGTCTGAACAAGCTGCCTGAAAATGCATATTTGACATTGGCCTGAATATTCGTAACGTCCGTAATAGAATTTAAGAAGGATCTGGCACAACACAGTGAAGTACTTCGAGACACAAACTGGTACGGATCCTAAGACAAACAGAACTTAATAAAGGATGAACTTCAACAAAGAGTATTGCCAGATGTTTACTTTGTGAAGCATGAAGCATTTATGATTGATTTATCTAACAAAAAGAAAATATAAGAGGAAGTACTGTAAAATGCAAATTATAAGATGTAATCATCAATTCATCATAAGCTAGTTACCTCCATAGTTCCAAAAGATTTCCTTAAATAATTCACTTCAGCATCAAAGTTTGCTCTGTAAAGCATTGCATCCACTCTCTTGAAGGCAAAAGGAACATTAAGGACATCTTTTAGAAAGCGCTCTGCTGGATCAATTATTGATAAGTCACCGCTGTAATCTTTCAGCTTTAACTCTTCTTCTTTTGTTGGTGCCATCTTAGCTAGTGTTTCATACAACTCAGGCTTATCTTCCAGATTTCCTGTTTATTCATGGAGTCAAAACTGTCATAATTCAGATAGCCAAAGGGTCAATAAAACAAACTTCAAACATTAAAAATATAAAAAATAATTAATTTCAGGTGGACTTGACTTCCTGATTTAAACAACATGCCAGAAGGAGGATTTACCATTTTAGTATTTATGTCAACAACTGAAACAGGAAAAAAAATGCATTGCCAAAAGGGGGATCATGAATGCAGTCTGAAGTCTGAACATTGCTGTCCATCTCTTTTCTTTCTAATGAAAAGTCACACCTTTAATACAACATTAAAATATCAAAGCGTTATACTATATTACACAAGTAGTACTGAACTTTCTATTGTGTCATGTAGCACATGAGTTATATATATTCGATGCTGTAAAGAGTGAACAGTATTCTTGAAAGCTGGATTTATGATAAATGTACAGATGAGATATGTTGGTTGAGCACAATAAAAAAAGGTTGTAGAAAAAAGTTTGTTGGATCAAACATTCATAGATAACGTCATTGCGAAAACAAAATAAGCTAATGAATGTTTCCAAGTGGCATCATAACCAAAACAAAAACAGAGTAATAGGCCCACTACAATGTCACCCACAGCATTATCCTTTTCTACAGAAGGTTCTCTCTAACAAAATAAGCTCCCGGCTCTTAACAGCGCCTTGCTAATCTTTCTAGTTGATGTAATAGACACACGGAAGACACCTCATAACAACGATACACAAACTAGCGATGTAACTCATAATACACCAGTCACTTTCAGAACCAGCTATGGGGCTGAATATGTCTGAAGGTGTGCATGGCCAAAGGACCTCCCACTAAAATCCTGGAAAATGTATGCTACTTCTACCAAACGACAAATTGAGCAGTGATCATATCCCGACAACTCATATGTACTATTGTCCAAAGAAATAACCTCACAATTATATTTTATATTTCATCAAACTAATTGCAATCTACGAAACAAAAATTTGAGAGGATCAAACGAGATTTTCCACCGGCAACAGATTAAGTATGCAATAATATTCCAATAGATTTAGCATTCAATAATATCCCTAAAGGACAATAACGAAAATGATGCTTCTCCGACACAATACAAGAGAATAGTGTTTCTCGAGAGAAAATAAAAGAGAAAAGTTGACAAGAAGTGATGAATAATCTGAGAAAAAAAATTCTTCAATGAAGGGACAAATCAAAATTAGCAGGGAATGACTTCTAACTTTGTACGTTAAAAAAATGCAGAAATTCAAAGCAGCTGACACCTCATTCACATGAAACAATTAATAATGGTAACTGTATGTGATACCAAATCGAAAATATACACATCATATATCCCAAGGTAAAGGTAAAGCACTTGTGTCTTGTCAAAAGATGCAGATCTCCTCTCCAATACATGTCCTAATCTGACGCACAATCTTACTATTGCCTAAATTGACATGAGCAATGATGATATATCACTGATTGTTCACAAAGATATCCACACTAACTAATCAAGACTTAACCACAGAAGAAAGAAAAATTATGCGTTTCTTTCATTGGTCAGATGCGTGCCGCGGTCCAGGCCCTCAGCTCTGGAAACTCAACTATCCACCAACATAAGCTTATAAATGCAAGAATGATCCTTGTTGGAACGCACTGCATCCAGACGATCTGATCGTGAAAGCAACATCCCACCCAAGAAAAAATCTTGAATGTGACAATTGAGGTCAAAAGGCAGGACAAGTATAGGAGCCTTCACTATCGGCTCACATCAAAATAAAAGAAAAGGTGTCATGTAGGGAAGTGGGAAGGATTCCCCGGTATGTTAGGAATGTATATTAGTTAGGTGAGCAACACGACAACCGCTGGATTGCTCATGCCCGATAATTATACGGGTTTCAAGGTATAGTATATGCGTATTTGGTGAACATGGTGACGTGTTTCGCCAATTCGAGCGCAAAATTCCTGTGTGAAACATATGACTAGAAAACGGTTTGATGAGGCATGTGAAACGTGTGACGCGGACCTTCTTATAACCGATGAACACAACAATGGCTTGCAGTTCATGTATCTAGTAAGTTTCCTGATCACCATTTGGAAGAAAGAAAACACGGGACCAGCTTAATCGTAACACCGGTTATATTCTGAATGCGAAAGTTTTACCAATTCAAGTAAACCTGTCAGGGTGAAAAATTTCCAATCAATCCTTTGCAACCCTCTTATGTAGCACTGGTATGGGACTTGGCATTGTGGACCAACCAGTGGTCTCCAATCATTTGCCAAGTTGCTGAATGTACTTGGTTCAGCAATAACTAGATTGTACTCATGCACTGGCATGGCATGTGGCCACCGGAATTGCACAAGAAGAGAACAGAAGACAGAATTGCAAACGCCACAAGGACAGTTGTGGTAGGGGACCTGAACAAACGGGAAGTAGAAATAAGAGGGTGCAAACTCACCGTGCATGAGTGTTCTGATCACCTCGTCCGCGGTCACATTGAGCGCCTTGAGCATGATAGCCACGTTCTGCAGCCTCTTTGGGTCGAGCAGCCGGCTGTGCTGCTTCCCTGGACCTCCTCTCGCTGCCGTCTGACCGGAATTCGCCGCGGCGGCGGCGCTGTTTTGGGGGAACAAGTTCTCCATTGCCGCCTCATCCACGCTGTAAATATCACCACACGATTGACAACAGCTCGGTGAGAAAACAGCGAGGTCGCCGAGATACTGTGGAAACAGGAATGGCAGAGGGGCGTACCGGAATGAGTCGGAATTCTTGACCTGGTCCCAGACTGTGGTGCGGCCGGAGATGGCCCGGAGCTTGTCCCAGTGCAGCGGTTTCAGGCTGGGCGGCCGGGTGCTTCCGTCCGGCTGGACGGCAGAGCTCCCGGCTTCTCTGTCTTGGACAGAGGTTTCAGGGGGACTGGTCAGCGCTAAATTTGCCAGGGCGGCAGGAGGGGGCGACTCGGCGGGCATCGGCCGCAGCAGTCTCTGCCGCGGCAACGGCGGCGGACGAGGAGGCCGTAGGCGATTCGCTTGCGGTGGCGGCGCCGCGGGCGCTGGAGCGGGCGGCGGCGGCACCGGCACCGGCGCGGGAGCAGGTGGAGGCGCCACGGGCGGCGGCACTGCATGCTCCAGAATGGTGCTGCGCTGGCTCGTGCTCCGGCTGAATGAAGACATGTTGGTCTTCCGCGCGGTGTAAAACGTTGCCTGGTCCTCGTCGGAGGAGGAGCACTCCGTGCCGGTCATAGGCGGCGTGGCCGCGGGCGGCGGCGTCGGCTGTGCGCCCATCCGTTTCAGCGGCGGCAGCGGGCGGAGGTCAGGGCTCGGCTGCTTCTGCAGCTGGAGAGGGCGCAGGTCAGGGCTGGACCGGTGGTGGCGCACCTCCATCACCGCCGTGAGAGGGTCCAGGTATATCGCGTCCGACGCCGTGGAGCTGGGCGGCGGCGACGCCTGGTGCCGGGCGCTGCTTCCGGCATCACTCGGAATTCTCGCGGCAAGGGCCCCCGCCGGCTTCGCGGCGGCACGGTCGTCCTCCGCGCCTTCCGCGACGCGGCGCCACAGGAGGACGCAGGAGTAGGAGACGACCGCGAGCGCGACGAGGCCCGCGGTGAGCGCGATCGCGACGATGTTGGTGACGCTGGGCGAGGACCGCGCGGGGCTCGAGGTCGCGGCCGCAGCGGCAGCCGGCGGCGGCGGCGCGGCAACATCCGCAGACGCCGGCGGCGGCGGGGACCATCCGATCGGGAAGAAGGGCTGGTGCAGCGACCGCCGCGGTAGACCGCCGTCGGCCGCCGCCGACGGCGACAGCAGCAGCAGCTCGCACAGCACCAGAGCGAACACCGCGCGCGCACCCAGCCTCGTTCCCATGGGCGCAGCCGCGGAGAGTTCGAAACCCTGTAATAATTCTAAATTCCCATGGATTCTAATTTTCGAAACCTTTTTCCGCGTCGCTGCTTCAGTTTCGTTCGCTTTGTAGTAGAAGGGGGAGAAGGAAGGGGGGGAGTGAGGCTGGCCGATAGCGGCGACGGCGTGTGATGCAGGCAAGGCTCGCTTTCTCCCGGATCTCGCCTCGCTGACCTCCGGGTCCCGGCCTCGCGTGGGCCCCGCGAGTCAGCGAGGAGACAGGCGCGACGAAGCTGGGCTGCGACGATCGCAGGAGGAATACTACTAGTAGCTGCTGTGAAATCAGGTGAGGAACGAGGGAGCGAGCGAGCGACCCGCCATTTCGGCGTGTTGAACCAGGTGGTCACACGGAAGCGCAATGAATGGGGAGCCAATGACGCGTCAGCGTCCCGGCTGGCAGTCGTCGCGGCCTCGCCTGGCCAGTGTAGTAGTAGTAGAAGAAGAAGCTGGTAGTAGAAAGTAAATGGAGAGCTGAAGCTGTTGGCGTGTTCGTACGCGAGCGGGTTCAGACTTCGGACCAGACCGCTCGCGGGCCCCACGGGGTGACTACACGAGCCAGGTTGGAGGATGAAACGACGTGATATCTGAATTTGTTCTTGTGTCTATCAATCAATCGGGAAAGAAGAAAAGAAATTTTGTTCTTGCCCGGCCTCGTTTTTCTTCCACCTCATGCGGTGGTGGTGCACTGTTGGCGCGTGGCTGTCAGTCAGTGAGTTTAACTGGCAGGGCCTGTCGGGAAGCGGCGACGACGACGTGGCGCGCCGCGGAGAGATTTCGCACGCGGCGGAAGGAAAAAGAGGAGAGGAATTCAACTCCCGTTTGGTAGATCGCCGGTCGAATCTGGAGGTATACTAGTACGTGGGATTTGCGGGCGTGGAAGAGAAAGATACGATGAGGATCGCATTTCGTCAGTGTCGAATCTGAACATATCGCGAACAGTAATGGGACGCTGGCCAACAGTGCCGTCTCCAGCAGAACAGCGAGCGGAGGAAAAGGCGGGGACGGGCTTTCCGAATTACTTGTCTTGAATTTCTCTAGATACAGATTTATCTAGACTTATTTTAGTGCTAGATACATCCGTGTCTAGACAAATCCAAGACAAGTAATTCGGAACGGAGGGAGTACAAGCCTAGAACAGCACACTGGTCGTGGCCGGGGATCATTGGATCTTGCCGAGATTCGCGGCTGCTTGGGAGCTTCCATTGCAACCACCGACTGTGGGGACGGACGGACATGGCATGAAGTTGTCAGGCTGGCAGCATGACCAAAACCGTCCCGGAAAAAACGTAGGGGCGGCTCAGTTTCCCCGGCGGAAGATGTGCAGGGATCTGACTGAAACTCCCGGTACTATAGCTCACCAGTGCTGACAAAAAGTGGAGTCGTCGAATGATTTCGGTAGAGTACATTCGAGTACAATATACTTTATATCTTATCGGAAACAAAATGACTAATTCACATCTAGATGTTTTGTAAGGAAGTCACATCTAAGTAGGTCACCACATAATAAGAGGCTTCAAAATTTGTATAAAATGTTTTTGATTTTATTTTTTGCTGATTTTGTGTGATGTCATACTTAGATGTGTTATGTCACATCTAGATGAGTCCTAACCACACCTTATCGGAAAAAAGTATAATACTGTATCAGTTTGTCTAATTCACATCTAGAATAGATGTTTTCTAAGGATGTCACGTGCAAGCTCCCACAAATAACGCGGCAACAAGCAAAAAAAAGAAAGTTGGGGCAAAAAATTAGACCACAAACATAGTGAAGACAATGTTATATGTGATATAATTATGTCACATCTAAATATGTCCTAGACAGATCCATACTATATATGGGACGGCCATCAAGACGTACTGATGCAGCCATCTTCGCGGTACCGTCCATGTGAGAATATGAAATATATTCCCACATGTACTACCTCATCTAGCAAGCAAAGGCTGACGGGACTTTCCGGTTTTATTCATTGAGCTTTTGACACGAGCGCTTTTGTCCGCTTCAGCCTTCTTTCCCGTCCAGTTCCTTTCAGTATGCGCTGCGGCTATGTATGGTATACACGCCCTCTGAAGCAAAGCATAATGACCGCCTGGAAAGCCCATCGCCCCGTAGCTATATAGCTCTACCTAAGCTAAGCTAGCCGTTTAGACTTTAGAGACGGACAGACATCAGTGGCTCCGTTTGGTGCGTGTTGCGCGCGTGTGTGCAACGAAAACGGAACGGAGCCGTGCCAATTGGCTTGGGTTGCTAGGAGTGAGTAGAAGAGCACGGGCGGATCGCGATCGTTTCGTTTGGTCTGTCGCCCGCTCATGTTGATCAAAGCTTTCGTGGGCCACCGGCTAACCTGCCGATTTGTTGGCTTCTGCCGTGGGGAAGGATGGCCAGTGGAAGGCGGCAGTTTTGATCCATGCTCCGTACCATACATGCCACCGTGTTGGCGCCGAGCGGGCGGCGGCTAGCCGGCTGGGCGTTCACCTGAAGGCCCAGGCGGTAGAGAGCAACAGTTGGGTTGCGCCGACAGTGGGTGTCGCGCCGCGCCTCAGAGCACCGCAGGAGGAGATTCTTGGACCTCCGGGCTCTTGGCCTTGTATGCTTCGCGGTCCATGCTGTGCTGTGCTCTGCTCTGCTACTACAAACGCTGCGTCAGATGGGAGCCTACAAGCCTAGGATGCGTTGCCGACGTCTTCATATACTTCTACTGTTCTACATTCATTCGGTCCAGTGACTATCATCATGGCAGCGGGTGCATCGACTGGTTAGAATGTGCTGTAGATGTAGCTTCGTCGACATGCATTAGTGGGGACGCAATCACACGGTAAACTATTGCTCGAGATGTGGTTGTTTGGCATCGATGCCTTGCTTTTATAGCAGTCTAGGCAGCTTTGCTACAAGTGGTACGTGGATGGCAAGGGTATTTGTATGTACCATAATATATGTATACTTGTACTAGCATGTACCGTGAACCTTTGTAGCAGCATACTGCATGGAGCAGGGACCATGGGCCGATGGGCGGATCCAGTGAGGGTTATTGGGGCCATGCCCCCCACAAACATTTTGCATAACATTTTTTTTACTAGTGAATGCTTATAATATGTTTTCTCCGTCCCACAATACTCGTAGACCATTTTAAAGTCAAACTATATAAACTTTGACCAAGTTTTCAGAAAAAAAAGTGAAAATTTAGAATACTAAATCTTTATCATTAGATTCATCACGAAATATATTTTCACACAATGTATATTTGGTACTACCTCCGTTCACGGTTACTCTCACCGTCTTTTAATACAACACTGCTTCATATTTTTATGTCTAACTTCGATCATTAATTTACCAACAAAATATGAGTACATGCCACAAAAAGTATATCATCGGATGCACATTTCAAGCAACTTCGCAATGATATATTTCTAATGACATAGAACCCACATTTTGTTTACTAAAGTACAATTCAAAGTTTGACATGAAAAACAGGTATACAAAAACAGAGAGAGTATAACATGTTTGAGATATTTCAATATGGACTACTTACAAACTGAAATGAGTGAACAACCACACTAAAACATGTTTATGTAATCCAATTATGAAAAAAGTTAGAACATTTTGTATTTGTGAATGGATGGAGTATTATAGAAATTGATAAATTTCTCTATAGACTTGGTCAAACATTGCAACGTTTGACTTTCTAAATCATTGTGCACTATATTTTAGAGAAAATTCCTTATATAACAATGTTTTAAATTTTGTTTCCCTATTTGACACTGAAAAACTTAACACAGTCTCTAAATTTTATGTCCTTTATGACACTTTCGTCCATTTTAAGCCTTAGCAGTGTTAAATGATACCTGAAAAGACCTATGTGCCACTCATGTGATAGGTGACCAAAATTTTACGTGGTAGTTTAGCTTTAGGTCAGCAGGGTAGCCGGTACATGGGACAGTATACAACAAGTCAGTACGTTAAAATCGTAGTCAGTGCTTGTACATTTTTTTGTTTGTGAAAAGGCAGTGCTTGTACACGCACGTACACAGCTATTGCTAGGTGTAGCCTAGTGGATATATGCATATACCCAGTCCTTTTGTAACAGTGGATGGGTTCAGATTGAAAAAAGAATATAGATAGGAACGACATGGTCCCGTGGCCATCAATCGCCTCGTGTGTTTGTGTTGTCGCGGAGATAGTAACGGTAACATGCTTTTTTACGGGTATCGCTAGCTTGATTAGCTAGCCAGCGAACATAGAATTCATCAAGCTGCTAGCTAAATTCATCTATTGTGTTGCGTCTTAACGGAACCCTCGGAAAGTACTCGAGCTAGCCTTGTACACCTGTACCACGGAAAACACTCGTCTACAACGCCATCAAGGTCGAGGTCGAGATTGGGATAAAGGCCAACACAAAATGAGACTGACGGATACACATACATATAAATTTTTGATCAATTATCACATGAAGGGCAAATAAGTCTTTTCATGTGTTATTTAACACCGTTATGGCTTAAAAGGGACGGAAGTGTCATAAAGGGCCTAAAATTTAGGCTTGGTGTTAAATAAGGAAGGAAAAAAAATTGAATGTCAAATAGGGCAACAAATTTTAAGACAGTGTTAAATAAGAAAATTTCTCCTATATTATATGGGACAAAGGGAGTATTAAATTAATTTGGTGCGGCCTAAATACTTCAATACTGAAGCCCATAGAAATAGATTACTAGGTTTCATCCGAACAACTATAATTCAGACTTCAGCTCAAAGCCTAATACAACCCATCTCTCCTCCCCATAAATACTATATTCCATGTCTAAACAAATGGCAACACTTCCACTAAAAAAACCATGAAGTTGTTTCTCCGCTTCATTGGAACTATGTGTGTTAGACCGCGGAGGGGGGGGGGGGGGCAATTGCCCCCAGCTATAAACAAATTTCTGGAGAATTTATTGTTGGAGGGCCTAGATGTGGATTTTTTAGCTTTTGACCCTTAAACAGTCATATTCTGTCTTGCCCCCACGACGTCTTTTGTCTAGATCCGCCACTGACAGGGACCTTTGAATTCTATCAAAAAAGGGAGAGGAACATTTGAGTGACGCCATCAAAACAACATGAGACGGCGATTATAGAAAGGAAATTATGTGTTTCGGTACCTTGGAAAATTGAGACGGTATTTTAGTTATGAGTTTTATTAAGAGCACAATCCGCACTAAAAACAAATGATGTGAAAATTAGTTTTAGCGTCAGCAAATCATGTCATGATCCATGATCAAAACCATGTAAGTTCTCTTGCGGATTTTTTTAAGATTTTGTTGATGTATTCGAGCAGGCAGGCTTGATGTAGGGTCGCTGTTGTTTGGTTCAAATGTCGGCGTAGCAATGGAGCAAGCGGTCGAGGCGAAGATACGTTGCCGAGAATCCATATTTCCCGCCCTCGTATGGGCTTTTGTGAAGGCAAATGACAAAGATACCGCTCCTCCTCTCCTCAGTGCACAACGACAAGAGGAATCCATATTACTGACAAGGAAATTAGGGATGCGCCCTTCACAAAAAATCAGGGATGCTAGTTAGGCATGCATATTATGGCACTAAAGATTTTGGTATATTCATCATGCATAGAAATCTAAAAAAGGTGTCCAAGCAGATTGCAATTCAGATGTCCTTTGAAGCAAAGATAAGGGAAATCTCCCTTTTTTTTCTTTGTTCTATTTCTTTTAACAAATTGGTGAGTAGTGGCCCCAAGTAAAATTTCATATTCTTATATTTTTCTCTACTTTTCCATGAACCAAAAAGGCCTAGCACCACAAGACCTCTGATAGGAGAAGGAGAATGTGTCGTTGCCACACAAAAGAAGAAACGGATTTGTTAAGTGAAACTTCTAGAATTCAAATAATTGTTGGTTCTAGCACAACATCTTCTCTCTACGATTCACATGATTCTCAAAGCATAAGAACATGTAAAACATAGGACTGCAGTGGCATGTCATCTGGAATTCTATAGGATTTGAAGGGTGTTTGTTGCTCATAATGTTGGGTTTTTTTCAAAGAGGTTGGATTCCATTGAAATTTTCCTACTAAATATAGTACAAATGGATCCATAGGAATATCTTCTATGGTTGCAGTCCTGCAAATCAAACAACTTACAGAGCAAAAATTCCTAAGGACTACAATCCTCAAAATATCATGAATTTTATTCCCTTAATTAATTAAACATCTCCTCAAATCTGAAGTCTAAATCCAACTTGTGTTGGACAAAAAAAAGGATAAATGACATGTTCATTGAGTAAAAAGAAAAATAAATGAAATAACAAAAGTAATATGTCACAAAAGAACCCCCCGACATATAGCATAGACTTTTTTGCAGGAAAAACTTCTAATCTATACATCAAATATGATGGCAACATAAAGAACACGGAAATAACAAAAAATACATCCATCTCCGTAGATCACTTAACGACGACCACAAGCACAAGAGCGAGCCAAAAGTGCTTATCCATCATCACCCCTCGCTTACAGGAGCAGGGCAAACCCTGTTGTAGTAAATAGTCGGGAAGTCATCGTGCTAAAGGCCTCAAAGAACCAACACACCAGAACAACAACCGTCGTCGATGAAGAGAAGCGTAGATCAGAAGGATCCAATCTATAGACACACGAGCGCAGATGAACAAAGACCGGATCCACGCGGGTCCACCGAAGACAAACACCAGCCGAATGCCGCGACGAGGCGAGACACAACGCCGGGACAGGGGCTAGGTGATGAGAACCTTATTCCACATTTAGGGAGCCACCATCACCTTGTCTTTCTGAGCATGACACAAACCATAAGCAGACTCTAAAAATGATGCAGGAGCACTCTCATTGGCAAGGACCAGGACCCACCGCCCTTACATGGCTCTAAGGCCACAAGAGACGAGGCAGATAGGAAGCATCACCAGTGGGAGGCGAAAAGTCCTAGACGCCTAGGAGTCGCTCGTGGGGAGGAGAAAAGTGTTCCGTTGGATGTGACGCATTGCAGAGACTGAACACGTGAAACTAGAAGACATGTTTTGTCCCTTTGTATTGGTTTTCGTTCGGTTTTTGGTAAATTAGCTGGACAATTCTATTCTTTTTAATTAATCAATTAATCGATGAGGCAAACTTTTTGCCTTCGTTTTGAAAAAAATAGTTTCCTTTCTAAAACTTCTTGCTGGCAACCCGAATTGATTTTACCCAAAATACATTCATTTAAACCATAACATGGCATCTTCGAATTGTCTTCATACTGGAACTTAACATATCTCTACAAAATGGGACATGGAAAACCAAACTACAACGATGTAGGTGAAAACTTAACGCCAACTTAGTTTGCTGCCAATTTTTTGTCAAGACAGTGTAATTTTGCTTCCACTCACTTGTTCCGTCGTTTTCAGTGCTCATCTATTTGCTCAAATTTGGTCTACACAGTTTATCGGCATTCCCAGGTTTCTGTTTGTAAAAATGGGTACCTCCCTCATACCCCAATGAACTCTTTTTTTTAGGGAAACAACAATGAACATTCTTCAGAGTTCAGAACGCCTAAACCCCAAACAAGATTCTCAAAAGAAAAAAAACAAGACCCCGTGGGCCGTGGCACATCGCCATTCGAACCATGGGCTGCTGCGCGCGCCCCAAAACCGCCTAACAACGCCGACGAGCGATGCCGCCGCCGCCGCTGCACGCCGTCGCCTCCCTCCCCTACCAATGCTCCGTCCTCCTCCGCCAACTTGCCGCGCGCCACTCCCCTGTCCCGGCCTCCCCCTGCTCCTTCCTCCGCGCCCTCCGCCGCCTCCACGCGCGCCTCCTCACCGCCGCGCTCCTCCACGACCCGTCCCACCCCCACCTCACGCTCCGCCTCCTCCACCTCTACACCCTCTCCCCCGACCTCGACACCCCGGCGATCCTCTTCCGCTCGGACCCCGGCCCCATCGCCGCCACGTCCCTCGTCTCCGCCTACGCCGTCGCCGGCCGCCTCCCCGATGCCGCATCCTTCTTCGACTCCGTCCCGCTACCCCGCCGGGACACCGTGCTCCACAACGCCATGATATCCGCGTTCGCCCGCGCCTCCCTCGCCGCGCCCGCGGTCTCCGTGTTCCGCTCCCTGCTTTGCTCTGACTCCCTTCGCCCAGATGACTACTCCTTCACCGCGCTCCTCAGCGCCGTCGGCCACATGCACAACCTCGCGGCGTCGCACTGCACGCAGCTGCACGGAGCCGTCCTCAAACTGGGCGCCGGGGCTGTCTTGTCGGTGTCCAACGCGCTCATTGCGCTGTACATGAAATGTGATGCACCTGAGGTGTCCCGGGACGCGCGGAAGGTGCTTGACGAAATGCCGGTTAAGGATGAGCTCTCGTGGACTACTATAGTCGTGGGCTATGTCAGGAAAGGCGATGTCCATGCTGCTAGATCAGCCTTTGAAGAGGTTGATGCAGAGTTCGATGTCGTGTGGAATGCGATGATTTCAGGGTATGTGCAATCGGGAATGTGTGCAGAGGCGTTTGAGCTGTTCAGGAGGATGGTGTCGAAAAGGATACCACCTGACGAATTCACATTTACTAGCGTCCTGAGTGCTTGTGCAAATGCCGGGTTCTTTCTGCATGGGAAGTCTGTCCATGGACAGTTCATTCGGTTGCAGCCGAATTTTGTTCCTGAGGCAGCTTTACCTGTTAACAATGCGCTGGTGACCTTATACTCGAAGTCCGGGAAGATTTCTGTTGCTGCAAGGATATTTGACAGTATGACTTTGAAGGATGTCGTTTCTTGGAACACCATTTTGTCAGGGTATATCGAGAGCGGTTGCTTGGACAATGCAGCTAGGGTATTTAAGGAGATGCCATATAAAAGTGAGTTATCGTGGATGGTGATGGTATCAGGGTATGTCCATGGAGGTCTTGCAGAAGATGCTCTGAAGCTGTTTAACCAGATGAGGTCTGAGGATGTCAAGCCATGTGATTACACCTATGCTGGTGCAGTAGCTGCATGTGGTGAACTTGGGGGGCTGAAGCATGGAAAGCAGCTCCACGCACATATTGTGCGGTGTGGTTTCGAGGCAAGCAATTCTGCAGGAAATGCACTACTGACCATGTATGGTAAATGTGGTGCTGTGAAAGATGCTCGTCTTGTGTTCCTTGTGATGCCCAATGTTGACTCTGTCTCATGGAATGCCATGATTGCAGCCCTTGGGCAGCATGGACACGGTAGAGAGGCACTTGACCTCTTTGACCAGATGGTTGCTAAAGGCATATATCCTGATCGGATTTCATTCCTCACAATTTTAACAGCCTGCAATCATGCTGGCTTAGTAGACGAGGGCTTTCAATATTTTGAGTCCATGAAAAGGGACTTTGGTATTAGCCCTGGAGAAGATCACTATGCTCGGCTGATAGATTTGCATGGCCGGGCTGGAAGAGTTGGAGAAGCAATGGATTTGATCAAGACAATGCCTTTTGAGCCTACCCCTGCCATTTGGGAGGCGATTCTCTCTGGCTGTCGGATTAATGGAGATACGGAACTTGGTGCTTATGCGGCAGATCAGCTCTTTGAGATGATACCGCAGCATGATGGCACATACATACTACTGTCCAACACATATTCAGCTGCTGGACGCTGGGTTGATGCTGCACGAGTAAGGAAGCTAATGCGTGATCGTGGGGTGAAGAAGGAGCCTGGATGCAGCTGGATAGAAGTTGGAAACAAGGTTCACGTGTTTGTTGTTGGTGACACAAAACATCCGGAAGCGCATGAAGTCTACAGGTTCCTTGAAATGGTTGGTGCTAAGATGAGAAAGCTGGGATATGTTCCTGATACAAAGTTTGTCCTGCAAGATATGGCACCCCATCAAAAGGAATACGTATTATTTGCGCATAGTGAGAAACTGGCAGTTAGTTTTGGACTTCTAAAGTTGCCTCTTGGAGCCACAATTACAGTTCTTAAAAACTTGAGAATATGCGGCGATTGTCATACTGCGATGATGTTCATGTCACTGGCAGTTGGACGGGAGATTGTTGTTAGGGATGTTAAGCGGTTTCATCATTTCAAGGACGGAGAATGTTCATGTGGTAATTATTGGTGAATGTAGGCTTTGTTTGCTGTCATGGCAGTGGACCTTCCAACAGACGTCCCTTAATTCAAGGATTCAAAACCAATTACATAAACTGTATAGGATCATGTCTGGTACCCAGTTACTGACAATAGCCAGTTATCTCACGGGGTCCCAGTGGACAATTTTTGAACGAGAGAAGTCCACTTTACAGCCCTGAACTCTTCGGTTCGTCTAAGATTCAACCCCCGTCTCTCTTTTTGAATCCACATCCAAACTTGGCTGGTTTTCAGTCAGTTACTAGCAGTTGAAACAGTTAGTGAATTACCATTCATCAGATCCAAAAATTGCACCTCGATTTTGAGAACAATATTGGACTAATCTTTTGTTTACGGTCCTAACCGACCGGTAACCACGAACCGCGGTTTCGTATGCCTCCCTCCGGTCCGTGTTTCAGCTTTATTTTACCAGCTATCTTGGTTGTAAATAAGCAAGTGACACCATTTGAATCCAGGGGCACGGACCAATTCAGATTTGCTGGCTTTTCGTGGGAGATCTGTTAACTATACAGTCTATGGTTGCTCACACAATCTGTGTCTCGTAAACAAGTGACGGATGGGTGTGCTAATTATGCCACAGATATTGGGGTCACAGTGCTGCCGATGTGATTTTCTTTGGTATCTCATGGCCTATTTGGACCAATCCAGTTTGTTAAGGCAGAGTAGCTTTCTTCTCTTTGGTTAAGTTCAGGTGCCGTGTCATGTTCCATTTATAGGGCCTAACTGAGACAATGGATAAGGAGATGAATTATGAACCAACAGGGGAGACAGACAACAACAAGTAGGCAAGGAACTGGTGGCAGATCAATCGTGAATGGGTTTCCCAGTCATTTTCACAATGCTGGCGAGGTTGGAAAGATACTGCATTGAGCTCAAGTATGAACACCGGACAATGAGCTGCTTGTGCATACTTCATCAGCGGCGAATGCTTAGTTTAGTGCCTGATCTGACATCTGTTTTACTACACCCTCCGTAAAGAAATATAAGAGCGTTTAAATACTAAATGCTCTTGTATTTCTTTACGGGGAGTATTTCTGTTCGCCTTTCCAAAGAAAATACCGGTGCCGTTGTTTTGACGCACCAGCACGCTGATAAACAGAGAGGCCATGCTGTACCTTTGCTCGTTCTGTATAGATGTGCTCGCCTTTCGATTGTAAACTTCGAACCCTTATGCCGCGCTTGGAATCGGTGTAAATAAATACAGATGTATTTTTCTTACGGGTGTATCTTACTGGCCAGGAGCGATTTGCACGCCGAAACGAAAACGATGGCCGGTGGCCTGTAACTTTTACAAGTGTATTCAAAGTAGAAACGACATTCCAAACAGGGCCTTAGGCTGCGCTTGGTATGGATGTAATTTAATACACGTGTATCAAATTTCCGGGTGTAATTTACATGCCAAGAGTTATTTTTGCCTGGAAACCAAAACGATGGACAGAGATCTGTAACTTTTACAGGTGTAAGTGGAGGAAAACGAGGATCCAAGCAGGGCCCAAGGAATATATGCCCGTTTTAAGCACGTCTGGCCATGTGGCCCTGGTTAAGCTCATCCTGAGATGTTCCCAGCGCTCTCTCAAAAAGAAAAATGGATGTCCCGCGATGGCTTTCCAGATCGAAGCCACCGCCGCTTCCTCCTCGCGCCCCAGGTGATGTTCGTCTAAGGGACTATAGTTTTTTAACACAACAGAACACACTCGTTGAACTAAACTAAGAGGAGAACTTAGTTCACAAGTAAACGCACATGGGACTTTATAACAACAGTAATCATTTCGGCCAAGTATTCCTCAAGTACAGCAGGCCATCATAATCATAATTAGACAACAGTCAAGGAGAGCAAACTCTAGGACATTCTTCCTGTAGTTGTTCACACAGATATAAATAAATTCCAGCTCAAAAGGAGTAAAATGCCGGGTCGATGAGGTTTTGTTTCCTTTCTTGTTACTCGTCAAACATGGCAGCGTTTTTCCTCTCCTGGAATGAACAAAGAAATATCCAAGATTAGTCAATGCACTGGTAGAATGATGTGGTGCCGGGTAGCAATGTTCACCCGTAACAAGGATAAATGGCAGCAAAACAATTTGTCAATAAAATGCCTAGAGTTTCATGTTCCAAACATACAGATGATTTTCAAGTCAAGAAAATGCACAAACGTATGATTTTCAACTTCCAAAGATAGATATAAAAAATGTGTACATATGATTTTCATGTTCCAAACATACATTATTCAAGATTAATCGATAGCCAAAGTTTTAGAAGTTTCACTTAAGAGATGTTCAAAACATCATTTATTTGTGGACTAAAATAGCCTAACAGAACGTCTTATAATTTGGGATGGAGGTTATCAAGTCAAGGACAAAACCCAGCGTAAGAGTTATTCACCTGTGCTAAACGACGATCCTTGTTCAGCTTCAGAGCTCTTCCTTTCTCTTCTCCGGATCTAAAGATTTTCTGCAAGTGTTTTTGTAATTTCTCAAGATAAGGAATCTATCACTTGACAACAGATGCACAAACAAAAATAAAAAATAAACTATGTCCATCACAACCAAGCAAAAGGCATTAGAACAGTCCTGAAAAGGAGTCTGAAGTTTGAAAACACATAAGAACGGAAATGTCGTTTACTCATTCTGCGGTCTGGGGATCATGAGATAATTATTAAACCCATAAAAGCATGTGCATCCCTCCATAAAAGCATGTGCATCCCTAGGCCGTAGCACCACCCCGGAGTTAGTTGCAAAATGGAACATCATCCTTCTAACAATTTTACCGTTTTAGCTATTTTTATCCCATCCCATATAGCACCACCTACAGAAGCTAAGATGCCGCAAAATAATTAGATTTAGAACAAAACCCGGACATATCAAAAGAGAAGAAAACCTTGGCACCAAGTGTGAAGCTTAACTGTAGTGCTACAATTTTTTTTCCTGAGTGCCAAACGCAACACTCCTTAAGAGTTGGTGCTAGCTAAATTTTTATCTGAGCGCCAAACGCTACACTTCATTTTTATTTGAGCGCCAAACACAACACTTCTTGCGTTGGTGCTAGCTAATTTCTCCGACTTTCAGTATCAACGACCAAAAGGACGCAGATGCGCTAAGCAGCCTCTAACGGTACAGCTTGAATCATGACCATGAGCAATCTCTTTCTTGTCCTCGGCAGAGCAAGTTTGACAAAAGATTTTCAAGGAGTTCATCCATCTCATAGAATCCACAAGCGTATACCTAAGAAACATCAACCATCAATCTTACCTTAATTGTTTAACCTAGCCTAATCCCTTGCTAAGCTTGTTTTGTGTCTTTGCTGTTGGCATTCTATACTATCAATCATATAACAGGTCATAATTCATTCACAATTCCAAAATTAACTCCATAGACCAAATCAACTATAGTTAGAGCTCTCCACAGCAATCATCATTGCAAATTAAGGCCTTCTATGTCTCAGTTTTACCTTATCATTCGATGACAGAGTTTCAGCTTTGTCAGCCTTGATACTGAAGATATCTTGAAGAAGTCCATTGTCCTGTATGGAAAACAAATCTAGCATTTGTGACATGCACAAGTAAATTAGCACAGTGGAAAACAGACCACTCCAAGAAAGTTACCTGCACATGCTTCAGGAAGCCTCTCCCAAGGAAACGTTTGAAGAAGTTCAACTGATGATCAAGGGAAAATTAGCTAAGACATGTGAAAATGCAGCAATTCAGGAATCACTGGAAGAAAGAAGCAGGCACCTGAATCAATTCAGACCATGATGCAACCCTTAGAACATCTCGTTTTCCAGCAATCTTCAGTGATTCTTCAGGGCACTCACCATACTGGAAACAGATTTGCTATTAAGAATTTGAAAGACAGATCGAAACCGAAGATCAAATAAGAATGAAAATGAACCAGACCTTGACAAAATCCAAAATCCGTTGAAACAGGTCTCTTTGGTCAGAAAGATTTTTCTTGTCTGCACCTTTCCCCCCTGCCTCCGCAGAGAGATTCGAGGCAAGACCAGCTATCTTGGCTTTCAATGCTTGCATATCCAGGAAAAGTTTGCCCTTAGAGCTACCAGGTACTCCAGTGTCATCACCAGCGTCTTCAGAAGGGGAGACATCAAGTAGATTCAACTCAAAGCACAAAGCTAATGCTTCACCAGCAGCCATCCGAACAGCACGATCCTCTGCTCCTAGAAGAGTAGAGAGATACGCGATTGGCCTGGCAAATAGTAAAACCATAAAATAAGTAAACAATGAAATGGATGATATAATTTAAAGGGGAGAGAGATGAGTTACTGACTCCTTCCAGCTATCAGTGTTTATCCGCCATGAACCAATAGTTGTTAGCAGAAATGTCCATGCAGATAGAGCAGCTGCTAACACAGGTGGCTTTGGTTTCCGGACAGTACCGACCTGCAGGCAAGTCAGGAATCACAAAGCTATTGAATAGAGTTCTTTGTAGAATCGGTTCGCAAAATCTGATAATAAATCAATGGCACCTATACATACATTTGAACCTGATTTTGGATGAATCACATCCCACATGGCTTTCAAAGATAGCTCTGTTTCAGCCAGATCAGTTGCACCAACAAATGTGATGATGGCCAAGCAATCAAGAGCCTACAGCAGGTCAACACAGATCACATCACTGAAAATGTAAACAAAATCTGGAAGCCTAGAAGAACAGAAAAACTTTCACTTACAGAGATCATCTTTGAAGCATCCGACCAGGTTTGAAGGACCTTAGAGAGCTGTGGATGTGATTCTACCATTGTTTCATGTGAGCTACTCCCAGCACCAAGCGTAATAGACAGTAACCCTGCAAATCAAGAACACAACAGCCAAAAACGGTGTAAGTAAACTCCAAATGAGGTGGAACTGGGGAAAAGAACATTAATGGATAGGAGACAGACCAATGGCGCGAGATGCCAGGCAAGCCTCCTTGGTAGATCCCTTCTTGATTGAAGTATTGAATAGACTCAGTAGAGTGGCATATCTTCAGAAGAGAATAAATTTGATACATTATTAAACGGTGGATTTGGACAAAAATACATCTCCAGTTAAGAATGAGCCACGATGATGACACAGAATGTAAAAGGACAGGGGTTAGTGATAAAATTTTGAGCTTGAGATGTTTAATTGTTTTGTGCAAACATGTCGTATGTCTATAGCTAACAGTTTAAGTAACTACTAACTCCACATGCAAGAACTAAGATTGGTTAGTGAAATGTAGTAACTTACTTGTTCTCAACAAGACCATCAAGCATAAAACTTTCGAAAGCATCAACCAATGAAGCCAACGCTGCTTCTCTTGTAGACCCCCTGCTCCAATATAAACAATACTATATTGAGTACACTAAATAAAACCAACATGATTACTTCTACAATTTACATTATGGTGCCGATGCATTGGGTAGAATGTCCGATTAACCAAAACATGAAGTCAAATTTGTAGACTTATTAGAAGTCAAATTTGACAAATGTGCTACCTATGACAGGCTTCCTGAGTATAACTTGACATAACTTCATAATACAACAACAATCTACACTACTCGATGACCCAGCAAGTAATAATAACATGAGGTACAGGATAATGCAGTTTTTCAATCATCATAGCCTAAATTCAATCAGAATTTGTAGGCTAAACCAAACACTGGAGGCCCAGTCCAAACTACTAAGTTGTTGTAAAACCCAACAGGTAAAGGAGAGGGTCTAGTCCAACATGAAGGTCCGTAGCACTTTATCAAATGTCATGTCAACAACATCATCCTAATCTATCCACAGAATCAACATTTGTCAGCCAACTAGGACCAGCTGCCAAACCATCATTCTACTCTATTGTGAATTTGTGATGGTATCACACTACACCAGTAAGGACACATCTATTTGCATAGCACACGTTGGGCATAGACTGCTGCAGGTGATGGCATAAATAGAGAAATGCTACAGAACCCCACCTCTTCTCGTAGAGAGCGTCGATGTACTTGTCGAGAACAAACTCGTGCGAGTTGACGTTCTCGGTGCCGTACGAGATGGAGAGATCTGAGAGCGCGGTGGACGACGAGCCCACGCTGTCGGCGTCGCTGCTGTCCAGAAGGTCGTCCCCTCCGGCGCCGCGGACCTTGCTCTTCTTGCCTGAGGAAGACAATCCCCCCGAAATCAATCAGAATCAGAACCCCCAGGCAGGAAAGAGAGCAACAACCAGCCGGCGAAACAGAGACTTACTCTTCCCCATGGCGAGCCCGCGCGGCAGCAAGAACCGGAATCAAGAAACGGACGGCGTCCTACGAAGAACCGCAGCGAGAAACCACCGGCACCGCGCAAGAACCCGCGCAGCGACAGGCAGTCAGGAGACGGCGCACGCGGAGGCCCAATCAGGAGCGGGCGCGGGCGGGGGCAGCGGCGGCGGAATCGAGATGCGCGGCGCGCGGCTGAGGACAAGGGCAGGAGAAGCAGAAGCAGAAGCAGGGGTTGTTCTTGAGGGTCTCGGAGTCGGATTGGCCGTGGAGACGCCGAGCTGCCATGTAGTAGTAGCGAGGGCGCGGGGTCGGGGGGGAGGCGGAGGAGCTGGCCGGGCCGTGGTCTCCGATTCTCTCTTGGGCTCGGCGAGGGAGGGAGGGGGGAGGCGGCTTCGGCCGTGCGGGGTGGGGAACGGGGCAAATATAAACGAGCGGTGGAGGGAGACGGGGTCCGAGTTGGGAACTAGGGCACGGTACGAGTACCATCGGTCGGTCGATGGCTTCTTTTCCTCGGCTCCGCTTGCCTTTTCCGATGAGAAACTCAGACGTGATGAACTCGGACGGATCATCATTTTTTTTTTCAAACTCATACTATGCCTTGCTTTTCACAGGGAGGTGCATTTCACCTCATGGAGCGAAGCACGGTATGCATAGCTTTGTGGGCAACAGGAAGGGTATACTGTAAAGCAAAGTTGACCGGAAAAAGCGTTGGTGTCAAGTTACAAAACTTGTTTGACACTGATTCGCAATACAAGTCACGCTGCCGTGTTACAATGACCTAAATCAAGTGGGAGAGCGAGCGTGTTTAAATAAATAAACACCCGAAAATAGAGCGTTGAATCACGCCCCTTCTGTGCTGATGGCTCACCGGCTAGGCATGCTCTCTGGCCGCCAACCTTACGCCGCCGGATCGGCCACAGAACTTGCACGTACCTGCATCTGCATGGCATCTGATGAGAATTTTCAGGGGTGCGATAAAGAAGATGCCGCTGCTCCGGAATTGCTCGCCGGATATTCTCTCCCCGTGCGGTTCAGCTGGCCCGGGCGCTGTGTGGCGAGCGACCGCGCGGGCAACGGGCCTCGGGCGCCCACGTCTACGCCCTCAAAGTCTCGAACCGTGTCGACACCATACCGCTCGGCTCGATTGCGCCGCGCGCCGTGGCAACCGGCAAGTGGCGCCGAGCCCCCACCGCGGCGCGTCGGCTATCCCAAGGACATGTGTTTGCGGTGGCACGCGGGTTGCTCTGAGGTGTAGGCCGCTCTTGCGCCGTGCCGACCTGCCGTTGGCTGGCACCTGGCAGAAAAGGCTGCAGGACCGCTCAAGGTGGGATCCCGCCACGTTAGCAGCCGACGCGCTTGAAAGCAGAGTGCTGAGGCTTTTGTCGGAGCTTCTTCCAATAATACATATGTAACGCCCCGGATTCGATGCGTCAGGTGTTCGTCAGTTATTCGCCGTCTTTGTCAAGTCATGTACTTGCGTGTTGCATTTTGCCATGTCATCATCTGCATTTCATATCATGTCATCATGTGCATCGCATTGGCATACGTGTTCGTCTCATGCATCCGAGCATTTTTCCCGTTGTCTGTTTTGCAATCCGACACTCTTATGTCCTCCGACGTTTTCCTTTTGTCTCCTGTTGTGAGCGGGTGTTAAACTTTCTCGGAATGGCCCGAGGTTTGCCAAGCGGCCTTGGTACACCACCAGTAGATCGTCTGTCAAGTTTTGTGCCATTTGGAGGTTGTTTGGTACTCCAACGGTTAACCGGGTAGCCGCAAAAGCCCTCTTTGTGTTGCAGCCCAACACCCCTTCAAAGTGGCCCATAACCCATCCAAACCCCCTCCATGCTCTCGGTCGTTCGATCACGATCGTGTGGGCGAAAATCGCACCGCATTTGGAGCCTCCTAGCTCCCTCTATCTATAAATAAGTCCCCCTCCGAAATTTCGGGTCCAAACCCTAGCCCCCTTCTTCCTCCGCGCGTTGGACGCGTCTGCCCGGCGCCGGACACGTCCGCCAGCCGCCCCAGCGGCCAATCCCCTCTCGCCACGTGGCACTCCCCGCCACCAGCCGCCGCGCCCCGCCGCCAGGCCCGTCGGGGCCCGAGGCCGGCCCGCCCCGGGGCCGATCTGGGCCGCGCCCCGCCCGCGAGCGCCCGCGGCCGCCCGCCTCCGCCGCCGCCAGGCAACCTCGACGTCGGCCGCCGCCAGCCTCGGCCCGGCCTCGCCGACCGCGCCCCGCGCCTCCCGGATCCGCCTCCGCCTCCCCGCGCCGCGCCGCCGTTCGTCGGTCGCCGCCGCCTCGTCCGCCGCCTCCGCCTCCTCGCGCCGCGCTGCCGCTCGCCGGCGTCGTCCGCGCCCCGGGCGCGCCGCCGCCTCCGCCCGCGTGCCGGCGACTGTCCCCTCGCCGGATCTGCGCCCTCCGAAGTCCGGCCAACCTCCTCCCCGACCACGCCACGCCACCGCCTCTTCTTCCTCTCCGGTGGAACTCCGGCGACCTCCCCGACGATCCTCGGTTCGCGCGCCGGATCTAGCTCGGGACAAGGTTGACTTCTTCCCCCCCCCTCGTATTTTCTCTAAGCCCTTGAAAAAGTCACTTTCTGATGCACTGTTTGACATGTCATAACTAGCTGCATACGGCTCCGTTTTGTGTGTGCTATATATCAAAATGTTCGTTGTGAGATGCTCTACATTTAGTTCCATTGTGCCATGTTCGTTTGAGTCCATCTTGATGCCCAAATCATCGTTGCGAAAGTGCTATATGATGTTAATCTGCTGAAACTGTTATAACTTGGTGATTTGTCTTTTTCGTTGCATTTTGTGTGTGCATCTTATGAGCTTGATGTCTACATGTGTTTTGTACTATGCCATGCCATTTTCACAGGGGTGCCATCCATGTATTTTTGTAAGTCTTGTACTGAGTGCACCGAGCTCATGAAGTCGGGTACTTGCTGTTGCTGTTTTGCTAGACTGATTCTGTTATGTTATGATGCTATATAAACCTGCTGCTACAAGTCATTCTATGCATAATTTGGAGATGTTCACTAAGGATGTTTTGATGTACATGTCATTTTGTATCCATTCATGCTCCTGGTTGCATTTATAGCCTGCTGTAACCTGTTGTTATCTTGCTCCAAACTTGCTAAATAATGTTGCTGTCAGCCTGTTAACATTAAGTTCAATGTTGCCATGGTTGTTGCTAGGGATCCATGCATCCTATGAACTTGTTCTTGCCATGCTTAGTTTCATAAACATGTCTTCTTACTGTTGGTTGCCTTGACATGCCATGTATTGCTCTGTGGTGAGTGGTTCAAGCTCACCAACATGTCTACTTATTGTTGTTCCTGCCATGTATGAATCTTTCATATCACTTGCTATGTTTACATGGGTGCCATCATATTTTCTGTGCCCTTTTGGCTCATGGTCAATAAGGGACTTTTGTTATATGAGATTAGTAGATTAATGCCATGCTTTTGTTTGCCATGATAAGTTCTTGTAACATGTTGTTTGATAGCTCTAAACATTGCAACCTGATGTTATTTCTGCTAATGACTGAAACTGTTATTATGTGCCATCTTGCCATGTGTTTTGGAGCATGATCTAGTGATTTCTGGAGATAGCTCAGTGTTCATGTTTTGTCATGCATTACCTGTACATCATGTCCATGCCTTTTGTTTTCCTATTGTGGTACTGTAGCATGTTGTTTTGATGCTTGCTAGATGCCTAGTTGCTGTTTTGGACAGCTTGTCCTTCAAACTTGTATAGAGTGTATGTGTTGCACCGTTGCTCCGTTTTGAGTGTGCTCTATATGAAACTTGCTTGTTTTTGCATGAAGTTTCATATTATCATGTTGCATCCTCTTTTGAGAGTGTTTGCTTGATGTTTGTATGCGTTTTGCATCAATATCATGTTTAACTTGTTTTGCTCATATCTTCTAGGTCGTAGCTCCGAACTAAATGAACTTTATATGTAACTTGACTAGAATTTCGTGTAGATCCTTTTGGTGCTCTTTAACTTGCTGTTTAACAACTTCAACTAAATGTTTGTTCAGATCTGGACCAACTTTGAAACTTGCATATGAGGACTTACCCGAATTGTTCTATGTTGTTTCCGGCCTCATTTAAACTTGCTTTGATGTGTTGCTCTTGTATGCATCATCTCTTGCCATGAGTAGCTGCACGTAGCTTTGTCATGCATCATGCTTATTGTGCATCATGTCTTGTCTATGTGTGGTGTGTTTACTATGTTGTGTGCTTCTTCTCGATAGTTCCTGTTTCGTTGCGATCGTGAGGATTCGTTCGTCTACGCTTGGTTCGTCTTCATGGCTTCATCTTCTTCATGGACTCGTTCTTCTTCCTAGCGGGATTTCAGGCAAGATGACCGCTACCCTGGATCTCACTACTATCATTGCTATGCTAGTTGCTTCGTTCTATTGCTTTGCTGCGCTACCTATCATTTGCTCCTCAAGCCTCCCAAATTGCCATGTCAGCCTCTAACCTTGTCACCGTTCCTAGCAAACCATTGCTTGGCTATGTTACTGCTTTGCTCAGCCCCTCTTATAGCGTTGTTAGTTGCAGGTGAAGTTGAAGATTGCTCCATGGTGAACAGGATTATGTTGGGATATCACAATATCTCTTATTTAATTAATGCATCTATATACTTGGTAATGGGTGGAAGACTCGGCCTTATGCCTGGTGTTTTGTTCCACTCTTGCCGCCCTAGTTTCCGTCATACCGGTGTTATGTTCCCGGATTTTGCGTTCCTTACGCGGTTGGGTGATTTATGGGACCCCTCTTGACAGTTCGCTTTGAATAAAACTCCTCTAGCAAGGCCCAACCTTGGTTTTACCATTTGCCTCACCTAGCCCTTTTTCCCTTGGGTTTCCGGAGCCCCAGGGTCATCTTTATTTACCCCCCCGGGCCAGTGCTCGTCGTGAGTGTTGGTCCAACCTGTCAGCCGCCTGTGGCCACCAGGGGCAACTCTGGGATGGCCTACCGGAAGTTTGGACAATCCGGTGTGCCCTGAGAACGAGATATGTGCAGCTCCTATCAGGATTTGTCGGCACATTCGGGCGGCTTTGCTGGTCTTGTTTTACCGTTGTCGAAATGTCTTGTAAACCGGGATTCCGAGACTGATCGGGTCTTCCTGGGAGAAGGTATATCCTTCGTTGATCGCGAGAGCTTATCATGGGCTAAGTTGGGACACCCCTGCAGGGTATAAACTTTCGAGAGCCGTGCCCGCGGTTATGTGGCAGATGGGAATTTTTTAATGTCCGGTTGTAGATAACTTGACACCAGATCCGAATTAAAACGCATCAACCGCGTGTGTAGCCGTGATGGTCTCTTCTTGGGGGAGTCCGGGAAGTGAACACGGTTTCTGGGTTATGTTTGACGTAAGTAGTAGTTCAGGATCACCTCTTGATCATTACTAGTTGACGACCGTTCCTTTTGCTCCTCTTCTCGCTCTCATTTGCGTATGTTAGCCACCATACTTGCTTAGTCGCTGCTGCAACCTCACCACTTTACCCCTTCCTTTCCCATTAAGCTTTGCTAGTCTTGATACCCATGGTAATGGGATTGCTGAGTCCTCGTGACGCGAGAGCGATGTTTGCTTGTTTTTGAGTTCTTCTTCTGCTTCTTCTTCGATCAGGGGATAGGTTCCAGGTCGGCAACCTGGGCTAGCAGGGTGGATGTCGTTTGAGTTCCTGTTTGAGTTTCATCCGTAGTCGGATGGTGCTCTTATGTAAGATGATGTTGTATTCGTGTGGCATTGTATGCCTTATGTATGTATCCCCATCTATTTATGTAATGTTGATGTAATGATATCCACCTTGCAAAAGCGTTTCAATATGCGGGTCTATCCTTGGTGGTACCTTCGAGTTCCTCTTGGATAGGGTCGCATATTGGGCGTGACAAGTTGGTATCAGAGCCTCGACCGACCTTAGGAGCCCCCTTGATTGATCGTGTAGTTTGGCCGTTGTTGAGTCTAGAAGAAAACCATTTTCGGAGTCTAGCTATATCGGAGAGTAGGAATTCTTTTTACTCCTCAGTCCCTTCGTCGCTCTGGTGAGGAATCTTGACGTAGGTGTTTTGAATTACTCTTCTTCCCATTCAAATTTTTCTTTAGGTTCACGCAGTTGGTTTTCCGGTCATTGGTTCTCATCTCTTTTCATCCGGTGCATTTCTCGTCAAGTTGACTCGACCCTCCTTGTCTTTTGCAAGACCAACCCTCAGTTCTGTCAATCGATGTTGTTTTCCCCATCCAAAGTTGTCTTTCTTTTCCCACCCGCCCACCCCTTTCCTTCTTGGAGCCAGAGCCTGTAATCGAGTATCCGTCATACTCGTGCGAAGTCTTTGCTTTCTTTCCTCAATGATTTCAACCGGTGTTTTCTCTTCAAGTTATTCATCAGTTTTCCCCTTCCAAGTTGCCTTTGTTTTCCCGCCCTCCCACCCTCTTCTTCCCGGAGTCTGAGTCTGTTTCGATCATCAATTTCATTTGTGTGGAGCCTCTTCAGTCTTTTGTCAATAATTTCAACCAGTGAATTCTCGTCTCGTTCGTCATTCTTCATCCCTTTCTTTTTCTGGTGCACTCAATTCAAATTTTTCTGGTTGATCACATTCTTTTCCTTGGATCAAGTGTTCTCCTTTCTCGTTTGCCTCTCGCCATTCAATCATTCCGGAGTTCGGAAGACATCTCAGGAGATTCGTCTGTGTTCGAATTAATTCGAGGTTATCACCTCATTCAAATATTTCAATCATTCCGGTGCATCATCTACCTGTTCAACAATCCTTTTCAATGGTGTTTTCTCTTTAGTGGGCCCTAACCCACATGCCTTTTCCCAGGATCTTACCTGGCTCTTCTAATTATACCGGAGCCATTCCAAATTCTTTTCAATTGTGACGTAAGAATGAATTTCATCAGTCACATGCCTTTTTCCAAGAGATTTCAAATCATTTTCATTGTTGGCTCAACCTCTTTGTTTTTCATTCTCCCGGAGTATCTCAGTAAATTTTGGTGGTGTTTCTCGTCATCATTTGAAGACCGAAGAAGAGTTCCTTCTAAATCTTGCCCGTTCTCTCGAAGATTCGTGGTTCTAGCTTCATGTTGTCCTCTCGAATTATTCCATTTGTCAGATATTCTTCTCTTACCCATCCGGAGTATGTTAGAAGTTGTTTTTTCCATTTCTTTTCACCGGAGGTCATCATTCCAGTTATCGTTCTCTATTTATCCCGGCGCTTCGTTCAAATGTTCTTTAATCAGCTCGAGTTCTTCCCGTTCTCTTGTATCTAAATCCCCTCGAGCATATTGGTTCTTCTAATTCTTCCCGGCGATTCTTTCTCTTTCATCAGTCAATTTTGAATTCTTACGGTGGATCATTCAACATTCTTTTTCTTTGATTATCATATTAATTCATTCTTTTTTTAGTCCTACCGGTGGTTCATGAAGACCTTCTCAAGTTTGCGATATGTCACTTCTCAATCCTTTCAAGAAGAATAAGTAGTATGAAAAAATCCATTGCTTGTCATCAATTTAATTTGATGAAGGGTAAGCATACAATAAATCTTATTCTTATTTCATCCAAGTGATTAATCCCTTCCTTCAGAGTTTGTTCTTGAGGAATAAATTCTAGTTCCAAGTGTTTTCATCTTTTCTTTTCCGGAGTTCAAATTTCCTAGGCCATTTCGTCAAAGCTCCATCTTAATCATCGCAAGGCCTTAATCTTATCCCTTTCATCCTTCAATTCTATCTCGTCATCCTTTTGTTACCGGAGTTCTTCACGGTGGTTCTTCATGATTTAATCCACTCTTCAAGTGTTCATCAGGATTTTTGTTGGAGGAGCTCAAGTATCTTTCCTTTTTGCTTTTCTAAGTGCAATTAATTCTCCATATTCTTTTCAAGTGGAGTTTTGCATTTCTTCGTTCTTCTCAGCTATCCAATCATTTCCGTTTGTGGCCGGTTATCACCTTATGATCTTGAGATGTTACCTATAAGACTACAACAAGCTTATTCTTTCGTTGGTGATTTTCTCAACAATTCCGTTTAAACCTTCCTTCTAAAGATGCTTTCAATTTCATTCGTGGCACAAGTTGTCATTTTCTTCTCCGTTCTTTTCATTCAACTCTTTAAATTCTTTCCGGGGGTTTTGTGTCATGTCTTCATCAAGTATAATTCCATCCTCTCTAGCTCGTGCTCTATTCCTCCATGTTTCAGCCGGAGTGCTGTCTAAATCCTTTCAGTCTTATTCGTTTCTTATCTCGTTCTAATCGGAGTGGTTTCATAGTCTATCTGATTTCGTGAGCTTTCGATTCTCGTCATTCTCGTCGTTCCTCTCTTCTTCTCGAGTCCTCTTGACTCTTTGCTTCTTCTCTTGTGTTCTTGTTTCACCTCATCCCTTTTCCCTTCCGTCTCAGTCCTAAGATCTCGGGACGAGATCTCTTGTTAGTGGAGGAGTGTTGTAACGCCCCGGATTTGATGCGCCAGGTGTCCGCCAGTTATTCGCCGTCTTTGCCAAGTCATGTGCTTGCGTGTTGCATTTTGCCATGTCATCATCTGCATTTCATATCATGTCATCATGTGCATCGCATTGGCATACGTGTTCGTCTCATGCATCCGAGCATTTTCCCCGTTGTCTGTTTTGCAATCCGACACTCCTATGTCCTCTGGCGTTCCCCTTTTTGTCTCCTGTTGTGAGCGGGTGTTAAACTTTCTCGGAATGGCCCGAGGTTTGCCAAGCGGCCTTGGTACACCACCAGTAGACCGTCTGTCAAGTTTCGTGCCATTTGGAGGTTGTTTGGTACTCCAACGGTTAATCGGGTAGCCGCAAAAGCCCTCTTTGTGTTGCAGCCCAACACCCCTTCAAAGTGGCCCATAACCCATCCAAACCCCCTCCATGCTCTCGGTATTTCGATCACGATCGTGTGGGCGAAAACCGCACCGCATTTGGAGCCTCCTAGCTCCCTATATCTATAAATAAGTCCCCCTCCGAAATTTCGAGTCCAAACCCTAGCCCCCTTCTTCCTCCGCGCGCTGGACGCGTCTGCCTGGCGCCGGACACGTCCGCAGCTGCCCCAGCGGCCAATCCCCTCCCGCCACATGGCACTCCCCGCCACCAGCCGCCGCGCCCCGCCGCCAGGCCCGAGGCCGGCCCGCCCCGGGTCCGATCTGGGCCGCGCCCCGCCCGCGAGCGCCCATGGCCGCCCGCCTCCGCCGCCGCCAGGCAACCTCGCTGCCGGCCGCCGCCAGCCTCGGCCCGGCCTCGCCGACCGCGCCCCGCGCCTCCCGGATCTGCCTCCGCCTCCCCGCGCTGCGCCGCCGTTCGCCGGTCGCCGCTGCCTCGTCCACCGCCTCCGCCTCCTCGCGCCGCGCCCCGCGGCTCGCCGGCATCGTCCGCGCCCCGGGCGCGCTGCCGCCTCCGCCCGCGCGCCGGTGACTGTCCCCGCGCCGGATCCGCGCCCTCCGACGTCCGGCCAACCTCCTTCCCGACCACGCCACGCCATCGCCTCTATTTCCTCTCCGGTGGAACTCCGGCGACCTCCCCGACGATCCTCGGTTCGCGCGCCGGATCTAGCTCGGGACAAGGTTGACTTCTTCCCCCCCCCCCTCGAATTTTCTCTAAGCCCCTAAAAAAGTCACTTTCTGATGCACTGTTCGACATGTCATAACTTGCTGCATACAGCTCCGTTTTGTGCGTGCTATATATCAAAATGTTCGTTGTGAGATGCTCTACATTTAGTTCCATTGTGCCATGTTTGTTTGAGTCCATATTGATGCCCAAATCATCATTGCAAAAGTGTTATATGATGTTAATCTGCTGAAACTGTTATAACTTGGTGATTTGTCTTTTTCGTTGCATTTTGTGTGTGCATCTTATGAGCTTGATGTCTACACGTGTTTTGTACTATGCCATGCCATCTTCACAGGGGTGCCATCCATGTATTTTTGTGAGTCTTATACTGAGTGCATTGAGCTCATGAAGTCGGGTACTTGCTGTTGCTATTTTGCTAGACTGATTCTGTTATGTTATGATGCTATATAAACCTGCTGCTACAAGTCATTCTATGCATAATCTGGAGATGTTCACTAAGGATGTTTTGATGTACATGTCATTCTCTATCCATTCATGCTCCTGGTTGCATTTATAGCCTGCTGTAACCTGTTGTTATCTTGCTCCAAACTTTCTAAATAATGTTGTTGTCAGCCTGTTAACATTAAGTTCAATGTTGCCATGGTTGTTGCTAGGGATCCATGCACCCTATGAACTTGTTCTTGCCATGCTTAGCTTCATAGACATGTCTTCTTACTATTGGTTGCCTTGACATGCCATGTATTTCTCTGTGGTGAGTGGGTCAAGCTCACCAACATGTCTACTTATTGTTGTTCCTGCCATGTATGAATCTGTCATATCACTTGCTATGTTTACATGGGTGCCATCATATTTTCTGTGCCCTTTTGACTGATGGTCAGTAAGGGACTTTTCTTATATGAGATTAGTAGATTCATGCCATGCTTTTGTTTGCCATGATAAGTTCCTGTAACATGTTGTTTGATAGCTCTAAACATTGCAACCTGATGTTATTTCTGCTAATGACAAACTGTTATTATTTGCCATCTTGCCATGTGATTTGGAGCATGATCTAGTGATTTCTGGAGATAGCTCAGTGTTCATGTTTTGTCATGCATTACCTGTACATCATGTCCATGCCTTTTGTTTTCCTATTGTGGTACGGTAGCATGTTGTTTTGATGCTTGCTAGATGCCTAGTTGCTGTTTTGGACAGCTTGTCCTTTAAACATGTAGAGTGTATGTGTTGCACCGTTGCTCTGTTTTGAGTGTGCTCTATATGAAACTTGCTTGTTTTTGCATGAAGTTTCATATTATCATGTTGCATCCTTGTTCTGAGAGTGTTTGCTTGATGTTTGTATGCGTTTTGCATCAATGCCATGTTTAACTTGTTTTGCTCATATCTTCTAGGTCGTAGCTCCGAACTAAATGAACTTTATATGTAACTTGACTAGAATTTCGTGTAGATCCTTTTGGTGCTCTTTGACTTGCTGTTTAATAACTTCAACTTAATGTTTGTTCAGATCTGGACCAACTTTGAAACTTGCATATGAGGACTTACCGGAATTGTTCTATGTTGTTTCCGGCCTCATTTAAACTTGCTTTGATGTGTTGCTCTTGTATGCATCATCTCTTGCCATGAGTAGCTGCACGTAGCTTTGTCATGCATCATGCTTGTTGTGCATTGTCACGCCCAATATGCGACCCTATCCAAAAGGAACTCGAAGGTCCCACCAAGGATAGACCCGCATATTGAAACGCTTTTGCAAGGTGGATATCATTACATCAACATTACATAAATAGATGGGGATACATACAAAAGGCACACAATGCCACACGAATACAACATCATCTTACAAAAGAGCACCATCCGACTACGGATGAAACACAAACAGAAACTCAAACAATATCCACCCTGCTAGCCCAGGCTGCCGACCTGGAACCTATCCCCTGATCGAAGAAGAAGCAGAAGAACTCAAACAAGCAAGCATCGCTCTCGCGTCATGATCATCGCATAACCTGTACCTGCAACTGTTGTTGTAGTAATCTGTGAGCCCCGAGGACTCAGCAATCCCATTACCATGGGTATCAAGACTAGCAAAGCTTAATGGGAAAGGAAGGGGTAAAGTGGTGAGGTTGCAGCAGCGACTAAGCATATATGGTGGCTAACCAATGCAAATAAGAGCGAGAAAAGAGAGCAAGCGGAACGGTCGTGAAGCTAGAAATGATCAAGAGGTGATCCTAAACACCTACTTACGTCAATCATAACCCAGAAACCGTGTTCACTTCCCGGACTCCGCCGAGAAGAGACCATCACGGCTACACACGCGGTTGATGCGTTTTAATTCGGATCTGGTGTCAAGTTATCTACAACTGGACATTAACAAATTCCCATCTGCCACATAACCGCGGGCACGGCTCTCGAAAGTTTATACCCTGCAGGGGTGTCCCAACTTAGCCCATGACAAGCTCTCGCGATCAATGAAGGAATAGACCTTCTCCCAGGAAGACCCGATCAGTCTTGGAATCCCGGTTTACAAGACATTTCGACAATGGTAAAACAAGACCAGCAAAGCCGCCCGATGAGCCGACAATCCCGATAGGAGCTGCACATATCTCGTTCTCAGGGCAACACCGGATGAACACTACATACGGCAACCGACGATACCCCAAGTTGCCTAGGGGCGGCACCGCAAGTGGCTCTGGTTTGGACCAACACTTAGACAAGCATTGGCCCGGGGGGGCTAAAATAAAGATGACCCTTGGGTTAATTACTCCCAAGGGAAAGGTAGGTGGTGGTGAGGCAAATGGTAAAACCAAGGTTGGGCCTTGCTGGACAAGTTTTATTCAAAGCAAACTGTCAGGGGGGTCCCATAAATCACCCGACCGCGTTAGGAACGCAAAATCCGGGAACATAACACCGGTATGACGGAAACTAGGACGGCAAGAGTGGAACAAAACACCAGGCATAAGGCCGAGCCTTCCACCCTTTACCAAGTATATAGATGCATTAATAATATAAGAGATATTGTGATATCCCAACCAAAATCCTGTCCACCATGGAGAAATCTTCAACTTCACCTGCAACTAGCAACGCTATAAGAGGGGCTGAGCAAAGCGGTAACATAGCCAAACAACGATTTGCTAGGAAGGGTGTCAAAGGTTAGAGGTTCATGGCAATTTGGGAGGCTTGAAGAGCAAAAGATAGGTAACGCAGCATAGCGAAAGAACGAAGCAACTAGCATAGCAATGATAGTAGTGAGATCCAGGGTAGCGGTCATCTTGCCTGAAATCCCGCAAGGAAGAAGAACGAGTCCATGAAGAAAATGAAGCCACGAAGACGAACCACACGTAGACGAACGCATCCTCACGATCGCAACGAAAAGGGAACTATCGAGAAGAAGCACACAACATGGTAAACACACCACACATGAACAAGACATGATGCACAACAAGCATGATGCATGACAAAGCTACATGAAGCTACTCATGGCAAGAGATGATGCAAACAAGAACAACACATCAAGGCAAGTTTAAATGAGGCCGGAAACAACATATAACAATTCCGGTAAGTCCTCATATGCAAATTTCGAAATTGGTCCAGAACTGAATAAACCTTATGTTCAAGTTGTTAAACAGCAAGTTAAGATGCACCAAGATGATCTACACGAAATTCTAGTCAAGTTACATATAAAGTTCATTAGATTCGGAGCTACGGCCTAGAAGATATGAGCAAAACAAGTTAAACATGGCATTGATGCAAAATGCACCCAAACATCAAGCAAACACACCAAAACAAGGATGCAACATGGTAATATGAAACTACATGCAAAAACAAACAAGTTTCATATAGAGCACAATCAAAACGGAGCAACGGTTCAACACACACACACTATACAAGTCATAGCAACAATCTGTCCAAAACAGCAACTAGGCATATTGCAAGCATCAAAACAACATGCTACAGCACCCCAACATAATAAAAAAAGACATGGGCATGAAGTACAGGTAAAGCATAACAAAACATGAACACTGAGCTATCTCCAGAAATCACCAGAACATGCTCAAAAAGACATGGGAATATTGCAAATAATAACAATTTCAGACTTATCAGGAAATAACATCAGGTTGCAATGTTTAGAGCAAGCAAACAACATGTTACAGGAACATATCATGGCAAACAAAGGCATGGCATGAATCTACTAATAGCATAGATCAAAAGTCCCTTACTAACCATGAGCCAAAAGGGCACGGAAAATATGATGGCACCCATGTAAACATGGCAAGTTATATTACAGATTCATACATGGCAGGAACAATAATAAGTAGGCATGTTCGTGAGCTTGAACCACTCACCACAGAGCAATACATGGCATGGCAAGGCAACCAACAGTAAAAAGACATGTTTGTGAAGCTAAGCATGGCAAGAGCAAGGTCATAGGATGCATGGATCACTGGCAAACAATCATAGAAATGAAGAACTTAATGTTAACAGGTTGACAGCAATATCATTTAGCAAACTTTAGAGCAAGATAACAACATGTTCCAGCAGGCTATAATTGCAACTAAGGGCATGAATGGATAGAGCATGACATGTAGATCAAAGCATGTTTATAGAGCATCTCCATATTATGCATAGAATGATTAGTAGAAGCATGTTAACATAGCAACAAAATATAACAGAATCTGTTAGGAAAACAGCAACAGCAACTACCCTACTTAGCAAGCTTGATACACTCAGCACACAACTCACAAAAATACATGGCATACACCCCTGGAAAGATGGCATGGCATAGATCAACATACATGTAGACATCAACCTCATAGGATGCACACATCAATCATGGCAAAAATGATAAATAAGCAAGTTATAACAGTTTCAGCAGATTAACATCAACATGCACTCTTCCAACAGCATTTCGGGCATCAAGATGAGCTCAAATGAAAATGATGCAATGAGATGAAATGAAGTAATCGTCGAGACGAACAATTTGACATATTATACGCACAAAACGGAGCTACAGATGCAGAGATACGGCATGATGAACATGGCATGATTATGTCACAGATTCGGGACTTAGTGGAATTTTCGGAGGGGAAAGTCAACCTTGTCCGCACGGGTTTCGAAGATCACCGGAGAACCTCGCCGGAGAAGTGGCCGGAGGTGGCCGGGGAGACGCGGGGAGGTGGCCCCGGACCGGATCCGGCCGGCGGCGGGCGCGGGAGGCGCGCGAGGAGCGGCCAGGGGTGGAGTCCGGCGGCGGCGTCGGGGAAGCGGCAGCGGCCCAGCCGGCGCGGACGGCGAGGCGCGCCGGGTAGCAAGGCGGCGGCAACGCGGGGCTCCGCGAGGCGCGGGGTCCCGGCGGCGGAGGAAGGGCGCGGCCAGGCGGCGGCGGTCGCCGGCAGGCGGCGGAGCGGATCATGGCGGCGCGGGGCCAGTCGCCGGCGGCGCGCGGCGGCCTGCTGCGGGCCGAGGCGGGCGGACGGCGGCGACGATGCGGGCTCGCGCGGGCCCGAACCGGGTCCCGCGGGCCGCGCGGGTGGGAGGAGAGAGAGAGGGAGGCGCGGGGCTGACGTGGCGGCGCGGGATAGGTTGAGGGCGGCGGCGGAGGTGACGTGGCGCGCCCTGATTGGGCGAAACGACATGTCCGGCGGACATGTCCGGCGCGCGGAGGGAAGATTTAGGGTTTCATCTGCGATTTGGATGGGGGAGGCACATATTTATAGGTAGAGGGAGCTAGGAGAGTCCAAATGAGGAGCGGTTTTCGGCCACGCGATCGTGATCGAACGACCGAGAGCATGGAGGGGAGTTTGCTGGGTTTTGGGCCACTTTGGAAGGGGTGTTGGGCTACAACTCAAAGAGGGCTTTACGGTTACCCGGTTAACCGTTGAAGTATCAAACGACCTCCAAATGGCACGAAACTTGACAGGCGGTCTACCGGTGCTATACCAAGGCCGCTTGGCAAACCTCGGGCCATTCCGAGAACGTTTAACACCCGCACAAGAGAAGAGGCAAAAAGGGGACGCCGGAGGACATAGGAGCGCCGGATTGCAAAACGGACAATGGAGAAAATGCTCGGATGCATGAGACGAACATGTATGCAAAATGAGATGCACATGATGACATGATATGAAATGCATATGATGACATGGCAAAGTGCAACACGCAAGCAAAAGACATGGCAACGAAGGCGAATAACTGGAAGACACCTGGCGCATCGAATCCGGGGCGTTACAACACTCCTCCACTAACAAGAGATCTCGTCCCGAGATCTTAGGACCGAGACGGAAGGGAAAAGGGACGAGGTGAAACAAGATGTCCAGAGAAGAAGCAAAGAATCGAGAGCACTCGAGAAGAAGAGAGGAACGGCTAGAATGACGAGAGTCGAAAACTCACGGAATCAGATAGACTATGAAATCACTCGTTCTAACCGGAGTGGTTAGAATGAGAAAAGAAACGAATAAGACTGAAACGATTTAGGCAGCACTCCGGCTGAAAAAGGAAGGATTAGAACAAGAACTTAGAAGGAAGGGTTGAACGGAGTTGTTGAGGAAATCAACGATGGAAGAATAAGCTTGTTGTGGACTTATGAAAAACATCTCAAAATTACGAGGTGATCTCCGACCCCAAGCGGAAAAGATTGAATGGCTGAGAAGAGCGAAGAAATGCAAAACTCCACTTCAAAAGAAAATGAAGAATTAATTGCACTTCGAGATGCAAGAAGAAAAGGTACCAGAACTCCTTGAACAAAAATCTTGATGAACTGAGGAATGAATTAACTCGTGAAGAACCACCATGAAGAACTCCGGTGACAAAAGGATGATGAGATAGAAATGAAAGATGAAAGAATAAGATTAAAGCTTGCGATGATTTAGATGGAGGTTCCGACGAAATGGCGGAGGAAAATTTGTACTCCAGAAAAGAAAAGATGAAAACGCTTGGAACTAGAATTTATTCAACAAGAACAAACTCCGAAGGAAAGGATTACTCGCTTTGAGGAAAGTAAGAATAAGATTTATTGTAATCTTATCCTTCATCAAATTAAATCGATGACAACCGGATTTGGCATGCAACTTATTCTTGTTGAAAAGAATTGAGAAGTGACATATCGCAAACTTGAGAAGGTCTTCATGAACCACCAGTAGGATTGAAAAGAAGGAATGGAGTAATATGATAAACAAGGAAAATTATCTTGAGCGAACCACCGTAAGAATACAAAATGACTGATGAAAGAGAATGAATCACCGGGAAGAATTAGAAGAACAATATGCTTGAGGGGATTAAGTTGCAAGAGAACAAAGAGATCATGAGCTGATTAAAGAACAATTGAACGAAGCGCCGGGATAATCAGATAACGGTAGCTGAAATGTGAGGGCGAAGAATTCTTCTGGGACGATGGCCTCCGGTGAAAAGAAACGAAAAAAACAACTCCTGACATACTCCGGATGGGTGAAAAGAATAACTGACAAATGGAATAATTTGAGAGGATAATCATGAAGCTAGAACCACGAAAGTTCGAGAGAATGGGCAAGATTTAGAGGGGAAACTGTTCTTCGGTCTTCAGATGACGACGGGAAACTCCACCAAAATTAGTGAGATACTCCGGAGAATGAAAAAACCGAAAAGGTTGAGTCAACAATGAAAATGATTTGAAAGCGATCTTGGAGAAGGCATCTGACTGATGAAATTCATAGTTACGTCACACTTGAAAAGAATTTGAGAATAACTCCGGGGAAATTAGAAGAGTCAGGTAAGATCCTGGGAAAAGACCTGTGGGTTAGGGCCCACTGAAGAGAAAAACACCGTTGGAAAGGATTGTTGAAAAGATAGATGATGCACCAGAACAATTGAAATATTTGAATGAGGTGATAACCTCGAATTAATTCAAACACAGACGAATCTCCTGAGGTATCTTGAACACTCCGGAAAGATAATCTGGCGAGAGGCGAATAAGCAAAGGGAACACTAGAGTCGAGGAAAAGAATGTGATCAACACCGAAAAACTTGAATTGAATCCACCGGAAAAGAAAAAGAGATGAAGAATGACGAACGAGACAAGAATTCACCGGTTGAAATAATTGAGGGAAGACTGAAGAGGCTCCACACGAATGAAATTGATGGTCGAAACAGGCTCAGACTCCGGGAAGAAGAGGGTGGGTGGGCGGGAAAACAAAGGCAACTGGAAGGGGAAAACGACGAATATCTTGAAGAGAAAACACCGGTTGAAATCATTGAGGAGAGAGAGCAAAACCTTCGCACAAGTAGGATGGATACCCGATTACGGACTCCGACTCTGAGAAGAAAAGGGTGGGCGGGTGGGAAAAGAAAACAACTGAGGATTGAACTCAAATATGAAGAGACTCGAGTCAACTTGACGAGAAATGCACCGGATGAAAAGAGCTGGGGAACAACGAACGGAAAACCAACTGCGTGATCCTAAAGAAAATTTTGAAGGGGAAGAGGAGTAATTCAAAACACCTATGTCAAGATTCCTCACCAGAGCGATGAAGGGGCTGAGGAGTAAAAAGAATTCCTACTCTCCGATATAACTAGACTCAGAAAATAGTTTTCTTCTAGACTCGACAACGGCCAAACTACACGATCAATCAAGGGGGCTCCTAGGGTCGGTCGAGGCTCTGATACCAACTTGTCACGCCCAATATGCGACCCTATCCAAAAGGAACTCGAAGGTCCCACCAAGGATAGACCCGCATATTGAAACACTTTTGCAAGGTGGATATCATTACATCAACATTACATAAATAGATGGGGATACATACAAAAGGCACACAATGCCACACGAATACAACATCATCTTACAAAAGAGCACCATCCGACTACGGATGAAACACAAACAGAAACTCAAACAATATCCACCCTGCTAGCCCAGGCTACCGACCTGGAACCTATCCCCTGATCGAAGAAGAAGCAGAAGAACTCAAACAAGCAAGCATCGCTCTCGCGTCATGATCATCGCATAACCTGTACCTGCAACTGTTGTTGTAGTAATCTGTGAGCCCCGAGGACTCAACAATCCCATTACCATGGGTATCAAGACTAGCAAAGCTTAATGGGAAAGAAAGGGGTAAAGTGGTGAGGTTGCAGCAGCGACTAAGCATATATGGTGGCTAACCAACGCAAATAAGAGCGAGAAGAGAGCAAGCGGAATGGTCGTGAAGCTAGCAATGATCAAGAGGTGATCCTGAACACCTACTTATGTCAATCATAACCCAGAAACCGTGTTCACTTCCCGGACTCCGCCGAGAAGAGACCATCACGGCTACACACGCGGTTGATGCGTTTTAATTCGGATCTGCTGTCAAGTTATCTACAACCGGACATTAACAAATTCCCATCTGCCACATAACCGCGGGCACGGCTCTCGAAAGTTTATACCCTGCAGGGGTGTCCCAACTTAGCCCATGACAAGCTCTCGCGATCAACGAAGGAATAGACCTTCTCCCAGGAAGACCCGATCAGTCTCGGAATCCCGGTTTACAAGACATTTCGACAATGGTAAAAACAAGACCAGCAAAGCCACCCGATGCGCCGACAATCCCGATAGGAGCTGCACATATCTCGTTCTCAGGGCAACACCGGATGAACACTACGTACGGCAACCGATGATACCCCAAGTTGCCTAGGGGCGGCACCACAAGTGGCTTTGGTTTGGACCAACACTTAGACAAGCATTGGCCCGGGGGGGCTAAAATAAAGATGACCCTTGGGTTAATTACTCCCAAGGGAAAGGTAGGTGGTGGTGAGGCAAATGGTAAAACCAAGGTTGGGCCTTGCTGGACAAGTTTTATTCAAAGCGAACTGTCAGGGGGGTCCCATAAATCACCCGACCGCGTTAGGAACGCAAAATCCGGGAACATAACACCGGTATGACGAAAACTAGGGCGGCAAGAGTGGAACAAAACACAAGGCATAAGGCCGAGCCTTCCACCCTTTACCAAGTATATAGATGCATTAATAATATAAGAGATATTGTGATATCCCAACCAAAATCCTGTCCACCATGGAGAAATCTTCAACTTCACCTGCAACTAGCAACGCTATAAGAGGGGCTGAGCAAAGCGGTAACATAGCCAAACAACGGTTTGCTACGAAGGGTGTCAAAGGTTAGAGGTTCATGGCAATTTGGGAGGCTTGAAGAGCAAAAGATAGGTAACGCAACATAGTGAAAGAACGAAGCAACTAGCATAGCAATGATAGTAGTGAGATCCAGGGTAGCGGTCATCTTGCCTGAAATCCCGCAAGGAAGAAGAACGAGTCCATGAAGAAGATGAAGCCACAAAGACGAACCACACGTAGACGAACGCATCCTCACAATCGCAACGAAAAGGGAATTATCGAGAAGAAGCACACAACATGGTAAACACACCACACATGAACAAGACATGATGCACAACAAGCATGATGCATGACAAAGTCTACATGAAGCTACTCATGACAAGAGATAATGCAAACAAGAACAACACATCAAAGCAAGTTTAAATGAGGCCGGAAACAACATACAACAATTCCGGTAAGTCCTCATATGTAAATTTCGAAATTGGTCCAGAACTGAATAAACCTTAAGTTGAAGTTGTTAAACAGCAAGTTAAGATGCACCAAGATGATCTACACGAAATTCTAGTCAAGTTACATATAAAGTTCATTAGATTCGGAGCTACGGCCTAGAAGATATGAGCAAAACAAGTTAAACATGGCATTGATGCAAAATGCACCCAAACATCAAGCAAACACACCAAAACAAAGATGCAACATGGTAATATGAAACTACATGCAAAAACAAACAAGTTTCATATAGAGCACAATCAAAACGGAGCAACGGTTCAACACACACACACTATACAAGTCATAGCAACAATCTGTCCAAAACAGCAACTAGGCATATTGCAAGCATCAAAACAACATGCTACAACACCCCAACATAATAAAAAAAGACATGGGCATGAAGTACAGGTAAAGCATAACAAAACATGAACACTGAGCTATCTCCAGAAATCACCAGAACATGCTCAAAAAGACATGGGAATATTGCAAATAATAACAATTTTAGACTTATCAGGAAATAACATCAGGTTGCAATGTTTAGAGCAAGCAAACAACATGTTACAGGAACATATCATGGCAAACAAAGGCATGGCATGAATCTACTAATAGCATAGATCAAAAGTCCCTTACTGACCATGAGCCAAAAGGGCACGGAAAATATGATGGCACCCATGTAAACATGGCAAGTTATATTACAGATTCATACAGGGCAGGAACAATAATAAGTAGGCATGTTCGTGAGCTTGAACCACTCACCACAGAGCAATACATGGCATGGCAATGCAACCAACAGTAAGAAGACATGTTTGTGAAGCTAAGCATGGCAAGAGCAAGGTCATAGGATGCATGGATCACTAGCAAACAATCATAGAAACATAGAACTTAATGTTAACAGGTTGACAGCAACATCATTTAGCAAACTTTAGAGCAAGATAACAACATGTTCCAGCAGGCTATAATTGCAACTAAGGGCATGAATGGATAGAGCATGACATGTAGATCAAAGCATGTTTATAGAGCATCTCCAAATTATGCATAGAATGATTAGTAGAAGCATGTTAACATAGCAATAAAATATAACAGAATCTGTCAGGAAAACAACAACAACAACTACCCTACTTAGCAAGCTTGATACACTCAGCACACAACTCACAAAAATACATGGCATACACCCCTGGAAATATGGCATGACATAGATCAACATACATGTAGACATCAACCTCATAGGATGCACACATCAATCATGAGAAAAATGATAAATAAGCAAGTTATAACAGTTTCAGCAGATTAACATCAACATGCACTCTTCCAACAGAATTTCGGGCATCAAGATGAGCTCAAATGAAAATGATGCAATGAGATGAAATAAAGTACTCGTCGAGGCGAACAATTTGACATATTATACGCATAAAACGGAGCTACGGATGCAGAGATACGGCATGATGAACATGGCATGATTATGTCACAGATTCGGGACTTAGTGGAATTTTCGGAGGGGAAAGTCAACCTTGTCCGCACGGGTTTCGAAGATCACTAGAGAACCTCGCCGGAGAAGTGGCTGGAGGTGGCCGGGGAGGCGCGGGGAGGTGGGCCCAGACCGGATCCGGTCGGATCCGGCCGGCGGCGGGCGCGGGAGGCGCGCGGGGAGCGGCCAGGGGCGGAGTCCGGCGGCGGTGACGGGGAAGCGGCGGCGGCCCAGCCGGCGCGAACGGCGAGGCGCGCCGGGCAGCAAGGCGGCGGCGACGTGGGGCTCCGCGAGGCGCGGGACGGGCGCGGGGTCCCGGCGGCGGAGGAAGGGCGCGGCCAGGCGGCGGCGGTCGTCGGCGAGCGGCGGAGCGGATCACGGCGGCGCGGGGCCGGTCGCCGGCGACGAGGCGGCGGCGGCACACGGCGGCCTGCTGCGGGCCGAGGTGGGCGGACGGCGGCGACGGCGCGGGCCCGAACCGGGTCCCGCGGCCGCGCGGGTGGGAGGAGAGAGAGAGGGAGGCGCGGGGCTGACGTGGCGGCGCGGGATAGGTTGAGGGCGGCGGCGGAGGTGACGTGGCGCGCCCTGATTGGGCGAAACGATGTGTCCGACGGACATGTCCGGCGCGCGGAGGGAAGATTTAGGGTTTCATCTGCGATTTGGATGGGGGAGGCACATATTTATAGGTAGAGGGAGCTAGGAGAGTCCAAATGAGGAGCGGTTTTCGGCCACGCGATCGTGATCGAACGACCGAGAGCATGGAGGGGAGTTTGCTGGGTTTTGGGCCACTTTGGGAGGGGTGTTGGGCTGCAACTCAAAGAGGGCTTTACGGTTACCCGGTTAACCGTTGAAGTATCAAACGACCTCCAAATGGCACGAAACTTGACAGGCGGTCTACCGGTGCTATACCAAGGCCGCTTGGCAAACCTCGGGCCATTCCGAGAACGTTTAACACCCGCACAAGAGAAGAGGCAAAAAGGGGACGCCGGAGGACATAGGAGCGCCGGATTGCAAAACGGACAACGGGGAAAATGCTCGGATGCATGAGACGAACATGTATGCAAAATGAGATGCACATGATGACATGATATGAAATGCATATGATGACATGGCAAAGTGCAACACGCAAGCAAAAGACATGGCAACGAAGGCGAATAACTGGAAGACACCTGGCGCATCGAATCCGGGGCATTACATGCATCATGTCTTGTCTATGTGTGGTGTGTTTACTATGTTGTGTGCTTCTTCTCGATAGTTCCTGTTTCGTTGCGATCGTGAGGATTCGTTCGTCTACGCTTGGTTCATCTTCGTGGCTTCATCTTCTTCATGGACTCGTTCTTCTTTCTAGCGGGATTTCAGGCAAGATGACCGCTACCCTGGATCTCACTACTATCATTGCTATGCTAGTTGCTTCGTTCTATTGCTTTGCTGCGCTACCTATCATTTTCTCCTCAAGCATCCCAAATTGCCATGTCAGCCTCTAACCTTGTCACCCTTCCTAGCAAACCATTTCTTGGCTATGTTACCGCTTTGCTCAGCCCCTCTTATAGCATTGTTAGTTGCAGGTGAAGTTGAAGATTGCTCCATGGTGGACAGGATTATGTTGGGATATCACAGTATCTCTTATTTAATTAATGCATCTATATACTTGGTAAAGGGTGGAAGACTCGGCCTTATGCCTGGTGTTTTGTTCAACTCTTGCCGCCCTAGTTTCCGTCATACCGGTGTTATGTTCCCGAATTTTGTGTTCCTTACGCGGTTGGGTGATTTATGGGACCCCCTTGACAGTCCGCTTTGAATAAAACTCCTCCAGCAAGGCCCAACCTTGGTTTTACCATTTGCCTCACCTAGCCCTTTTTCCCTTGGGTTTCCAGAGCCCGAGGGTCATCTTTGTTTACCCCCCCGGGCCAGTGCTCGTCGTGAGTGTTGGTCCAACCTGTCAGCCGCCGGTGGCCACCAGGGGCAACTCTGGGATGGCCTACCGGAAGTTTGGACAATCCGGTGTGCCCTGAGAACGAGATATGTGCAGCTCCTATCAGGATTTGTCAGCACATTCGGGCGGCTTTGCTGGTCTTGTTTTACCGTTGTCGAAATGTCTTGTAAACCGGGATTCCGAGACTGATCGGGTCTTCCTGGGAGAAGGTATATGCTTCGTTGATCGCGAGAGCTTATCATGGGCTAAGTTGGGACACCCCTGCAGGGTATAAACTTTCGAGAGCCATGCCCACGGTTATGTGGCAGATGGGAATTTTTTAATGTCCGGTTGTAGATAACTTGACACCAGATCCGAATTAAAACGCATCAACTGCGTGTGTAGCCGTGATGGTCTCTTCTCGGTGGAGTCCGGGAAGTGAACACGGTTTCTGGGTTATGTTTGACGTAAGTAGGAGTTCAGGATCACCTCTTGATCATTACTAGTTGACGACCGTTCCTTTTGCTCCTCTTCTCGCTCTCATTTGCGTATGTTAGCCACCATACTTGCTTAGTCGCTGCTGCAACCTCACCACTTTACCCCTTCCTTTCCCATTAAGCTTTGCTAGTCTTGATACCCATGGTAATGGGATTGTTGAGTCCTCGTGGCTCACAGATTACTACAACAACAGTTGCAGGTACAGGTTACGCGATGATCATGGCGTGAGAGCGATGTTTGCTTGTTTTGGAGTTCTTCTTCTGCTTCTTCTTTGATCAGGGGATAGGTTCCAGGTCGGCAGCCTGGGCTAGCAGGGTGGATGTCGTTTGAGTTCCTGTTTGAGTTTCATCCGTAGTCGGATGGTGCTCTTATGTAAGATGATGTTGTATTCGTGTGGCATTGTATGCCTTATGTATGTATCCCCATCTATTTATGTAATGTTGATGTAATGATATCCACCTTGCAAAAGCGTTTCAATATGCGGGTCTATCCTTGGTGGTACCTTCGAGTTCCTCTTGGATAGGGTCGCATATTGGGCATAACAACATAAGACCAACTCGAACGCGCTGACCCAAACAGACGGCGTTTTTTATCCGTTTGGGTCAGTCATCCGCTTTGCATCTATGCTGTTTTAGATTTGAGTCGGCAGTGTACTCAACGCGCCGACCCATATATGCCGGTGTGACCGGCTTGACGCCTTTTTCAACAAATAGCACAAATTTTGCATTATTTCACACATAAATTTTATATTATTTCACAAGTAAACATATAGTCCACAACCAAATAAATAGCATAGTTTACAAACCGAATGAAACTAAAATAGTCTCACATAGTTTTGCAAGCCAAATTAAAAAGATACATCTATTGGCTACCAACATGAGCCCATATATACTCAATCAAATCATTTTGCAGTTGCATGCGCATGTCATGATGAAATTGGATGAATTGTTCAAACGTTGCCGCTCTTCCATGCTCAGGCACAACATTCTCACCCTGAAACTGAAACTCTTAATCGTAGAGACGTTCCGGGCGCTCATCTTCTACGATCATATTGTGCATGATCACACAAGCATGCCATCACCTCCCACAATTTCTTCGTGCTCCAAGTCTTAGTAGGATACCGAACGATGCCCATCGAGATTGCAGAACACCAAAGGCACGTTCGACGTCCTTCCTAGCACTCTCTTGCTCTTGGGCAAATCTTTTCCTTTTCTCTCCGACAGGGTTGGGGATTGTCTTCACAATAGTGGTCCACTGAGAATATATACCGTCACCCAGGTAGTATCATTTGTCGTAGTTGTGGTCGTTGATGGTAAAATTAATCGGTGGTCTGTTGCCTTCGGCAAGCCTAGCAAACACCGGCAATCGTTGAAGCACGTTGATACCATTGTGTGATCTAGCCATGCCAAAGAAAGAGTGCCAGATCCAAAAATTTTGAGATGCCACGGCCTCAAGGATGACAATGCAAGCCCTGACATGGCCCTTAATTATACTGCCCTTGCCAAGTAGAAGGGCGGTTCTTCCACTCTCAGTGCATGCAGCCTATGCTGCCAAGCATCTCTGGGAAGCCCCTGTTGGCATTCATCGCCAACAAGCGGACTGTATCTTGAGGAGTCGGCTGTCTCAAGTACTTAGGGCCAAACACAGTAATAACAGCCCTGCAGAACTTGTACATGGAGTCTAGGCATGTAGACTCGCTCATACGGATGTACTCGTCAATGAGATTACCGGGCACTCCCTATGCAAGCATTTGTATGGCTGCAATGCATTTTTGATAAGAGGAGAAGCCAATTTTTCCAAGGGCATCCTCTTTGCACTGGAAATATTCATTGTAGCCGACTACCCCCTCTCTAATATGGTTGAAAAGATGCCTACTCATACGGAAACGACGGCCGAATTTCTGATATTTGAACAATGGGTTCGTTGTGTCAAAGTAGTCCTTCCAAAGAAGGAAATGCTCGCTCTCTCGGTTGCGATTCAATGCTGGAAGGTGCCCGAAATGGAGACACGGAACAACGGCCGTTGGCTATTGAGGTGGTGATGGACCAACACGGCAACCAAGATCTCCTCCTCGTCATCGATCGAGGAATCGTCGGAGTCGCAAAGAAAATTGTGAAAAATGAACTCGTCGGCGGAGTCCATTTTGTACCTTGGCAAACTATCGAACAACTTGCGGGCGCCGACGAAGGTGTTGGGAAATGTTGCATGGAAAACAAAAACAATTCTACGCACACGCAAGGTCTATCCATGGAGATGCATAGCAACGAGAGTGGAGAGTGTGTCTACGTACCCTTGTAGACCATAAGCGGAAGCATTTCACAATGCGGTTGATGTAGTCGAACTTTCTTCGCGATCCAACCGATCGAGTACCAAACGTATGGCACCTCCGCATTTAGCACATGTTCAGCTCAGTGACGTCCGCGCCTTCTTGATCCAGCAAGACGGCAAGGTAGTGGATGAGTTCCGACAGCACGACGGCGTGGTGACGGTGATGGTGAAGTGATCTCCACAGGGCTTCGCCTAAGCACTACGAAAATATGACCGGGGATAAAATGGTGGAGGGAGGCGTTGAACACGGCTAAGAAATTGTCTGGTTGTGCTAGGAGCCCCCCTCCCATATATATAGGGGGGATGGTGGAAGGAGCAACTAGGAGGTGCCCCCGAGTAGGCTGAATACTACTTGCGATCCTCCCCCAAGTGGTGCCCACCCTTCCTTATTTAGAGTGCGGGAGGAAGGTGTTGGAAATATGCCCTAGAGGAAATAATAAAATGGTTATTATTATATTTCCTTGTTCATGATAATTGTCTATTGTTCATGCTATAATTGTATTAACCGGAAACCGTAATACATGTGTGAATACATAGACCACAACATGTCCCTAGTAAGCCTCTAGTTGACTAGCTCGTTGATCAATAGATGGTTATGGTTCCCTTACCATGGACATTGGATGTCGTTGATAACAGGATCACATCATTAGGAGAATGATGTGATGGACAAGACCCAATCCTAAGCATAGCACAAGATCGTGTAGTTCGTTTGCTAGAGCTTTTCTAGTGTCAAGTATCATTTCCTTAGACCATGAGATTGTGCAACTCCCGGATACCGTAGGAGTGTTTTGGGTGTATCGAACATCAAAATGTAACTGGGTGGCTATAAAGGTGCACTACAGGTATCTCTGAAAGTGTCTGTTGGGTTGGCACGAATCGAGACTGGGATTTGTCACTCCGTATGACAGAGAGGTATCTCTGGGCCCACTCGGTAATGCATCATTGTAATGAGCTCAATGTAACTAAGGAGTTAGCCATGGGATCATGCATTATGGAACGAGTAAAGAGACTTGCCAGTAACGAGATTGAACAAGGTATAGGGATACCGGCGATCGAATCTCGGGAAAGTAACATACCGATGGACAAAGGGAATTGTATACGGGATTGATTGAATCCCCGACATCGTGGTTCATCCGATTAGATCGTCGTGGAATATGTGGGAGCCAATATGGGTATACAGATCTAGCTATTGGTTACTGGCCGGAGAGGTGTCTCGGTCATGTCTGCATGGTTCCCGAACCCGTAGGGTCTACACACTTAAGGTTCGGTGACGCTAGAGTTGTAGTGGGAATAGTATGTGGTTACCGAAGGTTGTTCTAAGTCCCGGATGAGATCCCGGACGTCACGAGGAGTTCCGAAATGGTCCAGAGGTGAAGATCGATATATTGGACGAAGGGTATTGGAGTCCGAAAGTGTTCCGGGGGTACCAGGCTATGGCCAGCATGACCGAAAGGTGTTTCGGGGGCCATGACAAGTGTTGCAGGGCCTCATGGTCCAAGGGGAGGGGGAAAAACCAGCCCACCAAGGGGCTGTGCGCCCCCACACCCTTTCCCATGTTGCTTGGGGAGGTGGGGCACCTCCACCTGACTTGGGAGGCAAGCCTCCACCTGGCTTGGCTTGGGGGGCAAATCTCCCTAGTGTTTTCCTAGGGAGATCCAATCAGCCCTGGCCGCCGCCCCCTAGGGCAAACCCTAGGGTGCCTCCCCCTCTCCCCTTCCCCCTATATATAGTGAGGGGTGGGAGGGCAGCCGTGACCCTTCCCTGGCACAACCCTTCCCCCTCTCCAACACCTCCTCCTCCTCCGTAGTGCGTGGCGAAGCCCTGTCGGAGAACCACAAGCTCCACCACCACGCCATCGTGCTGCCGGAGCTTTCTCTCAACTTCACCTGTCCCCTTGCTGGATCAAGAAGGAGGAGATGTCCCCAGGCTATACGTGTGTTGAACATAGGAGGCGCCATCCGTTCGGCGCTAGATCGAATCTTCTGCGATTTGAATCGCCGCGAGCACGACTCCATCATCTGCGTTCCTTGTAACGCTTCTGCTTAGCGATCTTCAAGGGTATGAAGATGCACTCCCTCTCTCTCGTTGCTAGTATCTCCTAGATTGATCTTGGTGACACATAGGAAAATTTTGAATTATTACAACATTCCCCAACACTGGTATCAGAGCTAGGTCTATGCGTAGATTCTATGCACGAGTAGAACACAAAGTAGTTGTGGGCGATGATTTGGTCAATTTGCTTACCGTTACTAGTATTATCTTGATTCGGCGGCATTGTGGGATGAAGCAGCCTGGACCGACCTTACACGTACGCTTACGTGAGACTGGTTCCACCGACTGACATGCACTTGATGCATAAGGTGGCTAGCGGGTGTCTGTCTCTCCCACTTTAATCTGATCGAATTCGATGAGAAGGGTCCTTATGAAGGGTAAATAGCAATTGGCATATCACCGTTGTGGCTTTTGCGTAGGTAAGAAACGTTCTTGCTAGAAACCCATAGCAGCCACGTAAAACATGCAACAACTATTAGAGGAAGTCAAACTTGTTTTTCCAGGGTATGCTCTGTGATGTGATATGGCCAAAAGGATGTGATGAATGGTATATGTGATGTATGAGATTGATCATGTTCTTGTAATAGGAATCACGACTTGCATGTCGATGAGTATGACAACCGGCAGGAGCCATAGGAGTTGTCTTAATTTATTGTATGACCTGCGTGTCAATGAAAATGCCATGTAATTACTTTACTTTATTGCTAACCGTTAGCCATAGTAGTAGAACTAATAGTTGGCGAGACAACTTCATGAAGACACGATGATGGAGATCATGATGATGGAGATCATGGTGTCATGCCAGTTGTCGGTGTCAAAACCGGCAGATCTCGGGTAGGGGGTCCCGAACTGTGCATCTAGGCGGATGGTAACAGGAGACAAGGACACGATGTTTTTACCCAGGTTCGGGCCCTCTCGATGGAGGTAAAACCCTACTCCTGCTTGATTGATATTGATGATATGGGTAGTACAAGAGTGGATCTACCACGAGATCAAGGAGGCTAAACCCTAGAAGCTAGCCTATGGTATGATTGTTCTAATGGTTGTATGTCCTACGGACTAAAACCCTCCGGTTTATATAGACACCGGAGAGGGCTAGGGTTACACAGAGTCGGTTACAATGGTAGGAGATCTACATATCCGTATTGCCAAGCTTGCCTTCCACGCCAAGGAAAGTCCCATTCGGACACGGGACAAAGTCTTCAATCTTGTATCTTCATAGTCTTGGAGTCCGGCCGATGATGATAGTCCGGCTATCCGGACACTCCCTAGTCCAGGACTCCCTCAGTAGCCCCTGAACCAGGCTTCAATGACGATGAGTCCGACGCGCATATTGTTCGGCATTGCAAGGCGGGTTCCTTCTCCGAATAATTCATAGAAGATTGTGAACACTAGGATAGTGTCCGGCTCTGCAAAATAAATTCCACATTCCACCGTAGAGAGAATAATATGTACACAAGTTCAATCTACTGACGTATTTTGTGGCATGACGTCATACCACCACCAAGCCTTTACTTGAATTGTTTTTTATTATACCACCTCAGCGCGTTTAGCGAAGCGGTTTCCTTGGCACGTCTTGTCGAAGCAGAGATCGTGTTCCCCTTATTCCGGGATTCCCATCAATACGGACATGGGTAACCCAACCGCGCCATTGATGGTGGCGCTTGGGAGATAAGCGAGTTTTACCAGGCCGGTGGGGACGCATAGTCTTCGTCCGCCCATATATAAGGGGATAAGGATCCACCTTTTTTACCTACGCCTTCTTCCTCCTTTGCTTATCCATCTCCGCGTACCCGAGCTCCAGCGCCCAAGCTCGCACATCTCGCCTCAACCTTCTCCAGCCATGTCCGGAGCGGGAGGCAAGTGGATGGTCTCCTTCGTCACGGAGGGGCACATCGAAAAGCTGCGCGGCGCCGGATACCTCTCCAACGACATCGCGCACCGGCTGCCCGACAAGGGGCAGCTCATCCCCACCCCCAGGCCCCATGAGAGGGTCGTATTCCTTCCCCACTTCCTCCGCGGACTGGGCTTCCCACTTCATCCCTTCGTCCGAGGGCTCATGTACTACTATGGCCTGGACTTCCACGATCTGGCGCCAAACTTCATCCTCAACATCTCGGCGTTTATCGTCGTGTGCGAGGCCTTCCTCTACATCCAGCCCCACTTCGGCTTGTGGCTAAAAACCTTCAATGTCAAGCCGAAGGTAGTGAAGGGTGTCCAAGCGGAGTGCGGAGGCGCCATGGTGGGCAAAATGCCCAACGTCCTCTGGCTCGAGGGCGCCTTTGTGGAAACCATCAAAGGGTGGCAATCGGGGTGGTTCTATATCACCGAGCCGCGTGACCATAAATGGGCAGCGGCCCCCGAGTTCAGATTTGGTACTCCATTGCAGCTCACCTTCTGGAAAGAGAAGGGCTTGCTATGGGGCAGTTCGGAGGAGCTGACCGGACTCCAGTCCTGTCTCCAGACCTTGGTGAACAAGAAGCTCAAGCTTGTCAACGTGATCCAGGTCATGCTCGTCCGCCGAATTCTCCCCTGCCAACAACGGGCCTTCAATCTGTGGGAGTTTGATCCGGCATAGCACCGGACCCTGAGCGGGCTCTTCGACACGATGTACGAAGCTGCCTGGAGGGTGCTGTTCAAGGGCGGAGAAGCCCCCGCGTCCGCGACTGAAGATCGCGGATTCAGCACCAAGCGCCCGGCCGCTGTGGTAAGATATGTTATCCTTTATGGGACATTTATTTCTTTCATAGTTTGACTCTATTATGGGATCTAAAACTCCCGATGCCTTTAACAGGACTGGCAGAGGACGTCCGGACAGGTTAACTGTCCGGCTCCCCTCCCCGAAGACCCAGCGGATACCCGTTTAACGGGGCTGCTAGTCCCGACACTTTATGTGGTGCCGGAGAAGAAGGCCAAGAAGAAGGCCACGGGAACCCGAAGGAGTTCCCGGCGCCAGGTGGTATCGGACTCATCCTCCGATGGCTCCGAGGCGGACTCCTCCCCCGAAGATGAGGAGGAGAAAGAGGACTCTCCCCAGGAGGGGGGAGAGAGGAAGAGGAAGGCTTCCCCAACAGGGGAGGCCGAAGGGTCCAAGAGGGGAAGGACCCTTCCTCCGGACAGCTCCGCCAACGCCAACGTTGGCGACGAAGGGTGGCCCTTAAGGGCCAAGCCTCCGGCAAGATCATAAGTATCCGGACTCGTGAATGATTTACGATTTCTCTTTCGTGCCACATGTTGTCCTTGTAATGCCGCACACTACCTGTAGTCCGGCCGAGGATGATCTTCCCGCTTCATCGAGCGGGTCCTTGGCTCCGTCGAATGTGGATTCCATTCCGACCGCCTCCACCCCTCATGATGCTGACGACGCCGAGGTGGGATCCCAGGAGGGGACCCATCAGGAGGAGGCTCCGGAGGTGCCGCAAGGCGGCCTCCCGGACTTTGCGCCGGACTTCGTGCCGGAACCCGCAGTGGTTCCGGAGTCCGGCAGGCGGACCCTTCGTAAGAAGGGCAAGACCGTGACACTGGCAGCCTCCGTCCAACCGGAGGCGCCGGACAACTTGTTGGAGGCGCTCAACGGCGCTTCCATCAAGGAAGAACACCGCACTATCATGAGTGCGGTGATTCAGAAGGTTCAGCTCGCCAAGAGCGGGCTGACCGAAGCCTGCAGCAGCCTTTTAACAAGCTTTGAGGTAAGAAGTTTTAAAATATGTAATGTAATACCGCATAGACAGTAGCCCCTGATGCTCAGTTCGGTGTTCGGAAAGAAAAGCCGGACTGAGGATCTAAAAAGATATACGTAGGAGTTCTAAAAATTATGTCAATATGGGATTGCAGGCTGCACTGCTGACCTCTGCCGCATTGACTGCGGAGGTCGGTGCTTTGAAGCAAGACCTCGAGCGGGCCGAGAATGAGCTCGGCCTTTCCAAGAAGCAGCTCGAGGACAAAGAAGGTGAGTAACACCGTATTAAAGTTGTACCTTATAGAAAAGGATTTTGGTTGCAATAGAAATGACAAGGATAACGTGGGCACTGCAGGGGCCATGAACGAGGTGGCGACCCTGAAGGAGGCCGTGTCCGCGGCCGAACGTAATGCGGCTGCGGAACGGGTGGAGCGAGAGAAGCAAGAGGCGCGGGTGGCGGAGGTGCGACAAGAGCTCCAGGCTCTCATGGAAAAGCATGAGAGTTTGGAGCGCGACTCAAAGACTCGAGAGTCCGAGCTTGCCCCGGCTCTTGAAAGTGCCAAAGCCGCTAAGGCCGAGGCCCATAAGGCCCTCCAGGAGGTTGAGGCGGTGAAGAAAATAGCGGCGGGTAAGGCATTTTTCATGCAAAGCAAGCATGTGAATGTGAATTACCTGTTACTTAGCCGAATTCGGAGCTCTCAAGGGGCGTTTGCAGATCTGCCTCGCAGCGTGTCCGATGCCACCGCATTCTACCGGGCCGAGGAGGGGAGCTCAACGGAGAAGGTCTTCTGGTCTCAGTATGCTGAGGCTGGACATCCGGTGCCCCTTAGCGACCAGCTGAAGCAGCTGGTCGTGCTCCACAAGGTGGCCGAGCAGGCCATGAAGGGGCTCATAGTCCGGCTGTGGCCTGAAGAGGCCATGCCTGGGAGCTACTTCGGCATGGTGCGGCGGCTGGTGGATGCGTGTCCTTGGGTGGAAGTCATCAAGCGCTCCGCCTGCATTGAAGGTGCCCGTCAGGCCCTTGCCCGCGCAAAGGTGCACTGGGGCAGGCTGGATGCTGAGAAGCTTATAACGGACGCGCCGCCAGCGGGCAAGGAGTATCGTACGCCCGAGATGTACTATAAGAGTGTCCTGAAGGGTGCCCGCAAGATTGCGGATGAGTGCCCCAAAGATGTAATTACTGAGTAAACTCGCAATGTGTTATCCTGTGCGCTGAAAACTTTGTTCATATGCGCTAAGCAACGCTTATTGATTTAAAATATTACCTTCTGTGCGGCCATTTATTAAATCTGAGAGATGGCAAGTCGTCGGCTTCAGCCCCCATGCCACGAGTGCTGGGGTGTTCGGGATAAACTTGAGCACTCTTGTTCCCATTTTTGGGTCCATCTAGGGAGGCGCTCAACACAATGAACAAGGCAACCGGACTTATAATGCTTGAACACTCTCACTTAGCCATAGAATTCTATAATTTTAAATTTCGGCGAAGCCCCTAGTGTTCGGAAGACCGAATTTGGGGCGCTATCCACGCCTGGGCCGGACACAGCCAGTTCCTCGCTCTAAGCGGCATAAGTCTTTAGGGACTCGAAAAGACCTCTCGAACAGCGACCAGCTCTCGCCTTATCATGACAGTCAGTTTTAGCTTTCTCCACTGAGGCGCTCGCCCAGCTCAACCGAGGCGCAATCGCAGTGGTTCTCCCAGTGCTACCTTAGCCGATAGAACGGAACATAAGGTACCAAAACATGGGAGCCAGGCAAACCCAACTATTGACCCAAGACATGATTCGGAGCCGATGCATATAATGCTATAAGTTTGGGGTGCCGCACTTGTGAAAGTGTTCGGACTTCTCACACCATAATGCGGGGAACATAAGCCCCTGGTGTATTCGGCCGTACCAAAATGTACGGGTGCAAGATGTCATAAATGAACATATATGTAAAAAAAGAAATGCAATTATAAACAAAAAGTGATGCATTGTTTATTCGAGGAATTCTGCCATGGGTGCAGAACGATAAAAATAGTGCGGTAAGCAAGGGTTGGACTATTAAAAATGTCTCCCTCCAGGGGTAGGCTGCGGAATAGTGTATTAAACAGATGTAATGCTCATAATGGAGACCACCTGGGTGTTCGTCGTAGCCATTATCCCTCCCTGGCTGTTGCATCGTGAGTTCGGCTGATCTACTGCCGGACAGGGCCTCTGGTGAATGGAGTCCTGTGGAAAAAATAAAAAAGAAGAAAAAAGAGTGACACACTTGGGAGCCCCTGGTGTGGTTAAGCCGCACTCTGGGCCTGTCATGGTCGTGCCCCTCCCCCTATGCCCATGGTATCTCCAGGGCGTAATGATGTACGCGAAGAGCTGGTCTTGCAATCATGCAAGGGCTGGGGTTGGGGCCGCATTGCTACGCGTGCTCGGAACGTGCCAGGTGGTCTTGATGTATGTTACTCCGGGCGCGTTTGGCCATGTCCAGTCGTTTAACAGCCGGACTCGAGAATTTCCTTGAGAGGCTGCTCTGTACTTCTGCCGCGAGAGCCGCTGTGTGTTCCTCCGTTCGGATGGAGCGTTCAGTGTTTCCGTTGACCGTGATGACTCCACGAGGGCCTGGCATCTTGAGCTTGAGGTATGCGTAATGCGGCACCGCGTTGAATTTTGCAAACGCGGTTCGTCCGAGCAGAGCGTGATAGCCACTGCGGAACGGGACTATGTTGAAGATTAACTCCTCGCGTCGGAAATTATCCGGGGATCCGAAGACCACTTCCAGTGTGACTGAGCCTGTACAATTGGCCTCAACACCTGGTATGACGCCTTTGAAGGTTGTCTTTGTAGGTTTAATCCTTGAGGGGTCTATGCCCATCTTGCGCACTGTATCCTGATAAAGCAGGTTCAGGCTGCTGCCGCCGTCCATCAGGACTCTAGTGAGGTGAAATCCATCGACGATTGGGTCTAAAACCAATGCGACGAATCCTCCATGGCGGATACTGGTGGGGTGGTCCCTTCAATCGAAAGTGATCGGGCAAGAGGACCACGGATTGAACTTCGGGGCGACTGGCTCCATCGCATATACGTCCCTAAGTGCACGCTTCTGCTTGTTGGGGAACGTAGTAATTTCAAAAAAATTCCTACGCACACGCAAGATCATGGTGATGGCATAGCAACGAGAGGGGAGAGTGTATGTCCATGTACCCTCGTAGACCGTAAGCGGAAGCGTTAGCACAACGCGGTTGATGTAGTCGTACGTCTTCACGATCCGACTGATCCAAGCACCGAACGTACGGGGCCTCCGAGTTCAGCACACGTTCAGCTCGATGACGATCTCCGGCCCTCCGATCCAGCAAAGGCTCCGGAGATGAGTTCCGTCAGGACGACGGCGTGGTGACGATGATGATGTTCTACCGGCGCAGGGCTTCGCCTAAACTCCGCGACGATATGACCGAGGTGGAATATGGTGGAAGGGGGCACCGCACGCGGCTAAGGAACGATCCGTAGATCAACTTGTGTGTCTTTGGGGTGCCCCCCGCCCCCGTATATAAAGGAGCCAAGGGGAAGGAGGCGGCCGGCCTAGAGGGCGCGCCAAGGGGGGGAGTCCTACTCCCACCGGGAGTAGGACTCCCTCTTTCCAAGTAGGAGTAGGAGAAGGGGGGGATAGAGGAGGAAGAGGGGAAGGAAAGGGGGGGCGCCGCCCCCCTTCCCTTGTCCTATTCGGACTAGGAGGGGGAGGGGCGCACGGCCCCTCCTGGCTCCTTCCCTCTTCTCCCTCGTGGCCCATGTAGGCCCATTAACCCCCCGGGGGGTTCCGGTAACCTCCCGGTACTCCGGTAAAATGCCGATTTCACCCGGAACCATTCCGATGTCCAAACATAGGCTTCCAATATATCAATCTTTATGGCTCAACCATTCCGAGACTCCTCGTCATGTCCGTGATCACATCCGGGACTCCGAACAAACTTTGGTACATCGAAACTTATAAACTCATAATAAAATTGTCATCGAAACGTTAAGCGTGCGGACCCTACGGGTTCAAGAACTATGTAGACATGACCTAAAACCATTCTCGGTCAATAACCAATAGCGGGACCTGGATGCCCATATTGGTTCCTACATATTCTACGAAGATCTTTATCGGTCAAACCGCATAACAACATACGTTGTTCCCTTTGTCATCGGTATGTTTACTTGCCCGAGATTTGATCGTCGGTATCCAATACCTAGTTCAATCTCGTTACCGGCAAGTCTCTTTACTCGTTCTGTAATACATCATCTCATAACTAACTCATTAGTTATAATGCTTGCAAGGCTTAAGTGATGAGTATTACCGAGAGGGCCCAGAGATACCTCTCCGACAATCGGAGTGACAAAACCTAATCTCGAAATACGCCAACTCAACATGTACCTTTGGAGACACCTGTAGTACTCCTTTATAATCACCCAGTTACGTTGTGACGTTTGGTAGTACCCAAAGTGTTCCTCCGGTAAATGGGAGTTGCATAATTCTCATAGTTACATGAACATGTATAAGTCATGAAGAAAGCAGTAGCAGAATACTAAACGATCAAGTGCTAAGCTAACGGGATGGGTCATGTCAATCACATCATTCTCCTAATGATGTGATCCCATTAATCAAATGACAACACATGTCTATGGTTAGGAAACATAACCATCTTTGATTTATGAGCTAGTCAAGTAGAGGCATACTAGTGACATTAAGTTTGTCTATGTATTCACACATGTATCATGTTTCCGGTTAATACAATTCTAGCATGAATAATAAACATCTATCATGATATGAGGAAATAAATAATAACTTTATTATTGCCTCTAGGGCATATTTCCTTCAGTCTCCCACTTGCACTAGAGTCAATAATCTAGATTACATAGTAATGATTCTAACACCCATGGAGTCTTGGTGCTGATCATGTTTTGCTCGTGAGAGAGGCTTAGTCAATGGGTCTGCAACATTCAGATCCGTATGTATCTTACAAATCTCTATGTCTCCCACTTGGACTTGGTCCCGAATGGAATTGAAGCGTCTCTTGATGTGCTTGGTCCTCTTGTGAAATCTGGATTCCTTTGCCAAGGCAATTGTACCAGTATTGTCACAGAAGATCTTCATTGGTCCCGATGCACTAGGTATGACACCTAGATCGGAAATGAACTCCTTCATCCAGACTCCTTCATTCGCTGCTTCAGAAGCAGCTATGTACTATGCTTCACATGTAGATCCCGCCACGACGCTTTGTTTAGAACTGCACCAACTTACAGCTCCACCGTTTAATATAAACACGTATCCGGTTTGCGATTTAGAATCGTCCAGATCAGTGTCAAAGCTTGCATCGACGTAACCTTTTACGACTAGCTCTTTGTCACCTCCATATACGAGAAACATATCCTTAGTACTTTTCAGGTATTTCATGATGTTCTTGACCGCTGTCCAGTGATCCACTCCTGGATTACTTTGGTACCTTCCTGCCAAGCTTATTGCTAAGCACACGTCAGGTCTGGTACACAACATTGCATACATGATAGAGCCTATGGCTGAAGCATAGGGAACATCTTTCATTTTCTCTCTATCTTCTGCTGTGGTCGGGCATTGAGTTTGACTCAACTTCACACCTTGTAGTACAGGCAAGAATCCTTTCTTTGCCTGATCCATTTTGAACTTTTTCAAAATTTTGTCAAGGTATGTGCTTTGTGAAAGTCCTATTAAGCGTCTTGATCTATCTCTATAGATCTTGATGCCCAATATATAAGCAGCTTCACCGAGGTCTTTCATTGAAAAACTTTTATTCAAGTATCCCTTTATGCTATCTAGAAATTCTATATCATTTCCAATTAATAATATGTCATCTACATATAAAACTAGAAATGCTACAGAGCTCCCACTCACTTTGTTGTAAATACAGGCTTCTCCAAAAGTCTGTATAAAACCATATGCTTTGATCACACTATCAAAGCGTTTATTCAAACTCCGAGATGCTTGCACCAGTCCATAAATGGAACGCTGGAGCTTGCACACTTTGTTAGTACCTTTTGGATCAACAAAACCTTCCGGCTGCATCATATACAACTCTTCTTCTAGAAATCCATTCAAGAATGCAGTCTTGACATCCATTTGCCAAATTTCATAATCATGAAATGCAGCAATAGCTAACATGATTCGGACAGACTTAAACATCGCTACGGGTGAGAAAGTCTCATCGTAGTCAACCCCTTGAACTTGTCGAAAACCTTTCGCAACAAGTCGAGCTTTATAGACAGTTACATTACCATCAGCGTCAGTCTTCTTCTTAAAGATCCATTTATTCTCAATAGCTTGCCGATCATCGGGCAAGTCAACCAAAGTCCATACTTTGTTTTCATACATGGATCCCATCTCAGATTTCATGGCCTCTAGCCATTTTGCGGAATCTGGGCTCATCATCGCTTCCTCATAGTTCGTAGGTTCATCATGGTCAAGTAACATGACTTCCAGAATAGGATTACCGTACCACTCTGGTGCAGATCTTACTCTGGTAGACCTACGAGGTTCTGTAGAAACTTGATCTGAAGTTTCATGATCAATATCATTAGCTTCCTCACTGATTGGTGTAGTTGTCACAGGAACCGATTCTTGTGGTGAACTACTTTCCAATAAGGGAGTAGATACAGTTATCTCGTCAAGTTCTACTTTCCTCCCACTCACTTCTTTCGAGAGAAACTCTTTCTCTAGAAAGGATCCGAATTTAGCAACGAAAAACTTGCCTTCAGATCTGTGATAGAAGGTGTACCCAATAGTCTCCTTTGGGTATCCTATGAAGACACATTTCTCCGATTTGGGTTCGAGCTTATCTGGTTGAAGTTTCTTCACATAAGCATCGCAGCCCCAAACTTTAAGAAACGACAACTTTGGTTTCTTGCTAAACCACAGTTCATAAGGCGTCGTCTCAACGGATTTTGATGGTGCCCTATTTAACGTGAATGCGGCTGTCTCTAAAGCATAACCCCAAAACGATAGCGGTAAATCAGTAAGAGACATCATAGATCGCACCATATCAAGTAAAGTAGGATTATGACGTTCGGACACACCATTTCGTTGTGGTGTTCCAGGTGGCGTGAGTTGCGAGACTATCCCGCATTGTTTCAAGTGTAGAACAAACTCGTAACTCAAATATTCTCCTCCACGATCAGATCGTAGAAACTTTATTTTCTTGTTACGGTGATTTTCCACTTCTCTCTGAAATTCTTTGAACTTTTCAAATGTTTCAGACTTGTGTTTCATTAAGTAGATATACCCATATCTGCTTAAATCATCTGTGAAGGTGAGAAAATAACGATATCCGCCACGAGCCTCGACATTCATTGGACCACATACATCTGTATGTATGATTTCCAACAAATCTGTTGCTCTCTCCATAGTACCGGAGAACGGCGTTTTAGTCATCTTGCCCATAAGGCACGGTTCGCAAGTACCAAGTGATTCATAATCAAGTGATTCCAAAAGCCCATCAGTATGGAGTTTCTTCATGCTCTTTACACCGATATGACCTAAACGGCAGTGCCACAAATAAGTTGCACTATCATTATCAATTCTGCATCTTTTGGTTTCAACACTATGAATATGTGTATCACTACTATCGAGATTCAATAAAAATAGACCACTCTTCAAGGGTGCATGACCATAAAAGATATTACTCATATAAATAGAACAACCATTATTCTCTGATTTAAATGAATAACCGTCTCGCATCAAACAAGATCCAGATATAATGTTCATGCTCAACGCTGGCACCAAATAACAATTATTTAGGTCTAATACTAATCCCGATGGTAGATGTAGAGGTAGCGTGCCGACCGCGATCACATCGACTTTGGAACCATTTCCCACGCGCATCGTCACCTCGTCCTTAGCTAATCTTCGCTTAATCCGTAGTCCCTGTTTCGAGTTGCAAATATTAGCAACAGAACCGTATCAAATACCCAGGTGCTACTGCGAGCATTAGTAAGGTACACATCAATAACATGTATATCACATATACCTTTGTTCACTTTGCCATCCTTCTTATCCGCCAAATACTTGGGGCAGTTCCACTTCCAGTGTCCAGTCTCCTTGCAGTAGAAGCACTCAGTTTCAGGCTTAGGTCCAGACTTGGGTTTCTTCTCTTGAGCAGCAACTTGCTTGCCGTTCTTTTTGAAGTTCCTTTCTTCTTCCCTTTGCCCTTCTTCTTGAAACTGGTGGTTTTGTTAACCATCAACACTTGATGCTCCTTCTTGATTTCTACCTCCGCGGCTTTCAGCATTGCGAAGAGCTCGGGAATAGTCTTGTTCATCCCTTGCATATTATAGTTCATCACGAAGCTCTTGTAGCTTGGTGGCAGTGATTGGAGAATTCTGTCAATGACACTATCATCAGGAAGATTAACTCCCAGTTGAATCAAGTGATTATTATACCCAGACATTTTGAGTATGTGTTCACTGACAGAACTATTCTCCTCCATCTTGCAGCTATAGAACTTATTGGAGACTTCATATCTCTCAATCCGGGCATTTGCTTGAAATATTAACTTCAACTCCTGGAACATCTCATATGCTCCATGACGTTCAAAACATCGTTGAAGGCCCGGTTCTAAGCCGTAAAGCATGGCACACTGAACTATAGAGTAGTCATCAGCTTTGCTCTACCAGACATTCTTAACATCGTCAGTTGCATCAGCAGCAGGCCTGGCACCCAGCGGTGCTTCCAGGACGTAACTTTTCTATGCAGCAATGAGGATAATCCTCAGGTTACGGACCTAGTCCGTGTAATTGCTACCATCATATTTCAACTTTGCTTTCTCAAGGAACGCATTAAAATTCAACGGAACAACAGCACGAGCCATCTATCTACAAACAAACATAGACAAGCAAGATACTATCAGGTACTAAGTTCATGATAAATTTAAGTTCAATTAATCATATTACTTAAGAACTCCCACTTAGACAGACATCTCTCTAGTCATCTAAGTGATCACGTGATCCAAATCAACTAAACCATGTCCGATCATCACGTGAGATGGAGTAGTTTCAATGGTGAACATCGCTATGTTGATCATATCTACTATATGATTCACGCTCGACCTTTCGGTCTCCGTGTTCCGAGGCCATATCTGTATATGCTAGGCTCGTCAAGTATAACCTGAGTATTCCGCGTGTGCAACTGTTTTGCACCCGTTGTATTTGAACGTAGAGCCTATCACACCCGATCATGACGTGGTGTCTCAGCACGAAGAACTTTCGCAATGGTGCATACTCAGGGAGAACACTTCTTGATAATTTAGTGAGAGATCATCTTAAAATGCTACCGTCAATCAAAGCAAGATAAGATGCATAAAGGATAACATCACATGCAATCAATATAAGTGATGTGATATGGCCATCATCATCTTGTGCTTGTGATCTCCATCTTCGAAGCACCGTCATGATCACCATCGTCACCGGCGCGACACCTTGGTCTCCATCGTAGCATCGTTGTCGTTACGCCATCTATTGCTTCTACGACTATCGCTACCGCTTAGTGATAAAGTAAAGCAATTACAGGGCATTTGCATTTCATACAATAAAGCGACAACCATATGGCTCCTGCCAGTTGCCGATAACTTCGGTTACAAAACATGATCATCTCATACAATAAAATATAGCATCACGTCTTGACCATATCACATCACAACATGCCCTGCAAAAACAAGTTAGACGTCCTCTACTTTGTTGTTGCAAATTTTACGTGGCTGCTACGGGCTTAGCAAGAACCGTTCTTACCTACGCATCAAAAACCACAACGATAGTTCGTCAAGTTGGTGCTGTTTTAACCTTCGCAAGGACCGGCCGTAGCCACACTCGATTCAGCTAAAGTGAGAGAGACAGACACCTGCCAGTCACCTTTAAGCACGAGTGCTCGTAACGGTGAAACCAGTCTCGCGTAAGCGTACGCGTAATGACGGTCCGGGCTGCTTCATCTCACAATACCGCCGAACCAAAGTATGACGTGCTGGTAAGCAGTATGACTTGTATCGCCCACAACTCACTTGTGTTCTACTCGTGCATATAACATCAACGCATAAAACCTGGCTCTGATACCACTGTTGGGGAACGTAGTAATTTCAAAAAATTTCCTACGCACACGCAAGATCATGGTGATGGCATAGCAACGAGAGGGGAGAGTGTATGTCCACGTACCCTCGTAGACCGTAAGCGGAAGCGTTAGCACAACACGGTTGATGTAGTCGTACGTCTTCACGATCCGACCGATCCAAGCATCGAACGTATGGGGCCTCTGAGTTCAGCACACGTTCAGCTCGATGACGATCTCCGGCCCTCCGATCCAGCAAAGGCTCCGGAGATGAGTTCCGTCAGCACGACGGCGTGGTGACGATGATGATGTTCTACCGGCGCAGGGCTTCGCCTAAACTCCGCGATGATATGACCGAGGTGGAATATGGTGGAAGGGGGCACCACACACGGCTAAGGAACGATCCGTAGATCAACTTGTGTGTCTTTGGGGTGCCCCCCGCCCCCGTATATAAAGGAACCAAGGGGGAGGAGGCGGCCGGCCTAGAGGGCGCGCCAAGGGGGGGAGTCCTACTCCCACCGGGAGTAGGACTCCCTCTTTCCAAGTAGGAGTAGGAGAAGGGGGGGAAAGAGGAGGAAGAGGGGAAGGAAAGGGGGGGCGCCGCCCCCCTTCCCTTGTCCTATTCGGACTAGGAGGGGGAGGGGCGCACGGCCCCTCCTGGATCCTTCCCTCTTCTCCCTCGTGGCCCATGTAGGCCCATTAACCCCCCGGGGGGTTCCGGTAACCTCCCGGTACTCCGGTAAAATGCCGATTTCACCCGGAACCATTCCGATGTCCAAACATAGGCTTCCAATATATCAATCTTTATGGCTCGACCATTCCGAGACTCCTCGTCATGTCCGTGATCACATCCGGGACTCCGAACAAACTTCGGTACATCAAAACTTATAAACTCATAATAAAACTGTCATCGAAACGTTAAGCGTGCGGACCCTACGGGTTCGAGAACTATGTAGACATGACCTAAAACCATTCTCGGTCAATAACCAATAGCGGGACCTGGATGCCCATATTGGTTCCTACATATTCTATGAAGATCTTTATCGGTCAAACCGCATAACAACATACGTTGTTCCCTTTGTCATCGGTATGTTTACTTGCCCGAGATTTGATCGTCGGTATCCAATACCTAGTTCAATCTCGTTACCGGCAAGTCTCTTTACTCGTTCTGTAATACGTCATCTCATAACTAACTCATTAGTTATAATGCTTGCAAGGCTTAAGTGATGAGTATTACCGAGAGGGCCCAGAGATACCTCTCCGACAATCGGAGTGACAAAACCTAATCTCAAAATACGCCAACTCAACATGTACCTTTGGAGACACCTATAGTACTCCTTTATAATCACCCAGTTACGTTGTGACGTTTGGTAGCACACAAAGTGTTTCTCCGGTAAAGGGGAGTTGCATAATCTCATAGTTGTAGGAACATGTATAAGTCATGAAGAAAGCAATAGTAATATACTAAACGATCAAGTGCTAAGCTAACGGAATGGGTCATGTCAATCACATCATTCTCCTAATGATGTGACCCCGTTAATCAAATGACAACACATGTCTATGGTTAGGAAACATAACCATCTTTGATTTATGAGCTAGTCAAGTAGAGGCATACTAGTGACTATATGTTTGTCTATGTATTCACACATGTATCATGTTTCCGGTTAATACAATTCTAGCATGAATAATAAACATTTATCATGATTTGAGGAAATAAATAATAACTTTATTATTGCCTCTAGGGCATATTTCCTTCACCGCTCCCTCTTGGGTATGTGGGTTGCGTATATCATGTTTACCGTCCGCACTTGTGGGGGGAAACCCTTCTGTCCTCTATTGTTCGGTGGCCGAGTCTCTTCCTCGTCATCGCTGTGCAGCCCCTTGTCATTGTTTTTGGCAATAAACTTGCCTGCCTGCTTGAATATCCAACAATCCTTGTTGGTGTGGTTGGCTGGCTTTTCGGGGGTGCCATGTATCTGGCAAGAGCGGTCGAGTATTTGGTCCAAATTGGACGGACCCGGAGTAGTTCTTTTGAATGGCTTTTTCCGCTGACCGGGTTTAGAGCCTCTGAATTCGGCATTGACTGCCGCATCCTCAGTGTTATCACCGTTAACGCGGCGTTTGTTTTTATTGCGACGCGACCTGCCATTGCGGTCCTTGTTGTCCGGACTGCCAGAATTTTTGCTGAAGTTGTTACTGCGAGCTAGCCAGCTGTCCTCTCCCGCACAGAAGCGGGTCATGAGTGATGTGAGGGCTGCCATGGATTTCGGCTTTTCTTGTCCTAGGTGCCGGGCCAGCCACTCGTCGCGGATGTTATGTTTGAAGGCTGCGAGGGCCTCTGCATCCAGACAATCGACGATTTGATTTTTCTTTTTGAGGAACCGTGTCCAGAATTGCCTGGCCGATTCATCTGGCTGCTGAATTATGTGGCTTAGGTCATCGGTGTCTGGTGGTCGCACATATGTGCCCTGGAAGTTGTCGAGGAATGCGGCTTCCAGGTCCTCCCAACACCCAATTGATTCTGCTGGCAAGCTGTTAAGACAATGCCGAGCTGGCCCCTTAAGCTTGAGTGGGAGATACTTGATGGCGTGGAGGTCGTCACCGCGGGCCATATGGATATAAAGGAGATAATCTTCGATCCAAACCGCGGGGTCTGTTGTGCCATCGTAGGATTCAATGTTCACGGGTTTAAACCCTTCAGAGATTTGATGATCCATTACTTCGTCTGTGAAGCATAGTGGGTGCGCGGCGCCTCTATATTGAGCAATATCACGATGTAGCTCAAGAGAGCGTTGTCTGCTGTGTTTGGCCCGGCCGGAGTTGCTGTATCCGGCGCGACGGTAGTCGTTGTGGGTCGTGGGGTGCCCACGTGATTCGTAGATGGATCTGGATTGTCTTGCCTTGTCCTCCAATATATCCCGCAAGTCCGGCGCATTCCCCCGTGGCTTCACGCTTTTCGAGTGGTGCCGGGGTACGGTTCTGGCGGAGGGCCTAGATGCCTCTCTGTCGCGGCCACGAGGTGGTCGGTCTACCGCATTGTGCGCTGGTGATGAAGGTTTGTATGCTTCCTCCTCTAGTCGGGGGAGCAACTTGCATTTTGGGTAGCTTTTGGAGGGGCGTTCGAGTTCATACTCTTCAGCCGCGAGGACCTCGGTCCATCTGTCGGCCAGCAGGTCTTGATCAGCTCGAAGCTGTTGCTGCTTCTTTTTTAGGCTGTTCGCCGTGGCCATTAGCCTGCGTTTAAAATGCTCTTGTTCGACGGGATCCTCGGGCATGACAAATTCGTCGTCGTTGAGGCTTGCCTCGTCTCCGGAGGGAGGCATGTAATTGTCATCCTCTATCTCCTCGTCTGCCGCTCTCTCTTGAGGGCTGGCTTCTCCGTCCTCCTGTGATGAATCTTGCTGGAGGGGGTTGTCTTCGGCACTCTCTGGGGGTGTTATTATCTCCGGTGCCGGAATCTCCATTCTTGCTGTGGCGGGATTTAGAGCGGCACCGCTGACGTCGGCGCTTGGGCTGTTTCTTAGAGGAATCTGCCTCCGCTGCTTCTTCGCCGTCCCCATCCTTTGGGGTGTCCACCATGTATATGTCGTATGATGAGGTGGTCTTCCAGTGCCCCGTAGGCGCCGGTTCTTGATCGTCTCCGGCATCGTCGTCCATACCGTCGATGTCTTCGGAGTCGTAGTCTAGCATGTCGGTTAGATCGTCGACAATGGCTACAAAGTGGGTGGTGGGTGGGCTTTGAATTTCTTCGTCGTCTGCATCCCAACCATCCTGACCGCAGTCTGGCCAGGGTTCTCCTGATAACGAGAGATATTTTAGAGAATTTAGGATGTCGCCAAAGGGTGAGTGCTGAAAGATGTCCGCAGCGGTGAATTCCATGATCGGCGCCCAATCGGATTCGATTGGTAGGGGCGCAGGAGGTTCGGAGTCCGGCAAGGAGTCCGGCACCTCGGAGTCATGAGCTTTATAAGGGACAAGGTCAGTATTCGGCTCCATCACCGTAGAAGTTGCAGCTCCCGAGGTAGTGTCCAGCCACCTGTCCTCGATCTGCACGGTCGGCTCTGAACTATGGGTCGGAGCGGATTCGTGTGCGGCCTCCAAGGTACTGTCCGGCGGCAGAGCTAGATCATGCCCATCGTGACAGTGCGGCACGCTCGGCTGTGGCTCGAACCCGTCGAAGATCAAGTCTCCGCGGATGTCGGCCGTGAAGTTTAGGCTTCCAAATCTGACCTGATGGCCAGAGGCGTAGCTTTCGATCTGCTCCAGATGGCCAAGTGAATTGGCCCGCAGTGCAAAGCCGCCGAACACGAAGATCTGTCCAGGGAGAAAATTCTCACCCTGGACTGTGTTGTTGTTGATTGAAGAAGCCATCAAGCCTATCGGTGACGACACAGAGGAACTCTCAATGAAAGCACCGATGTCGGTGTCAAAACCGGCGGATCTCGGGTAGGGGGTCCCGAACTGTGCGTCTAGGCGGATGGTAACAGGAGACAAGGGAGACGATGTTTTTACCCAGGTTCGGGCCCTCTGATGGAGGTAAAACCCTACTCCTGCTTGATTGATATTGATGATATGGGTAGTACAAGAGTGGATCTACCACGAGATCAAGGAGGCTAAACCCTAGAAGCTAGCCTATGGTATGATTGTTGTAATGGTTGTGTGTCCTACGGACTAAAACCCTCCGGTTTATATAGACACCGAAGAGGGCTAGGGTTACACAGAGTTGGTTACAATGGTAGGAGATCTACATATCCGTATCGCCAAGCTTGCCTTCCACGCCAAGGAAAGTCCCATCCGGACACGGGACGAAGTCTTCAATCTTGTATCTTCATAGTCTTGGAGTCCGGCCGATGATGATAGTCCGGCTATCCGGACACCCCCTAGTCCAGGACTCCCTCACCAGTGACGAAGGTGATCATGTCGCGCCTCAAAGATGGAGATCACAGGCGCAAGATGATATTGGCCATATCATGTCACTTTATGATTTGCATGTGATGTTTGTCATGTTTACATCTTATTTGCTTAGAACAACGGTAGCATAAATAAGATGATCCCTCACTAAAATTTCAAGAAATGTGTTCCCCCTAACTGTGCACCCTTGTGAAGGTTCGTTGTTTCGAAGCACCACATGATGATCGGGTGTGATAGATACTAACGTTCGCATACAACGGGTGTAAGCCAGATTTACACATGCGAAACACTTTGGTTGACTTGACGAGCCTAGCATGTACAGACATGGCCTCGAAACACGAGAGACCGAAAGGTCGAACATGAGTCGTATAGTAGATACGATCAACATGGAGATGTTCACCGTTGATGACTAGTCCGTCTCACGTGATGAACGGACACGGCCTAGTCGATTCGGATCATGTATCACTTAGATGACTAGAGGGATATCATGTCTATCCGAGTGGGAGTTCATTAAATAATTTAATTAGATGAACTTAATTATCATAAACCTAGTCTAAATTGTCTTTGCAAATTATGTTGTGGATTAATAGCTTGCGCTTTAGCTCCTTGTTTTAATATGTTCCTAGAGAAAGACTAAGTTGAAAGATATTGTAAGCAATTGTGCGGACTAGGGCTGTAGTCTAAGGATTGTCCTCACTGCTACATAGAAGGCTTTTGTCCTTGATGCACCGCTCGGTGTGCCAACCCCTCTGGCGTCGTTTGTGGATGTTGTGAACATCTGGTAGACACGTTCTGATGACTACCTGATAGTTTAGTGCACCATGCTTTACAGCTTAGAGTCAGGGCTCCAAAAGCGTTTTGAACGCATGGAACATAGGAGATGTTCCAAGAGCTTAAATTGGTATTTCAAGCTCATGCCCATGTTGAGAGGTTTGATACCTCTGACAAGATCTTTGCCTACAAGATGGAGGAGAATAGTTCAGCCAGTGAGCATGTGCTCAGAATGTCTGGGTGCTTCAATCACTTGAATCAAGTGGGAGTTAATCTTCCAGATAAGAGAGTGATTGACAGAGTTCTCCAGTCATTATCACCAAGCTGCTAGAGCTTCGTGATGAACTATAACATGCAAGGGAAGTTGATCTCGGAGCTATTCATCGTGCTTAAGGCTATAAAGGTAGAAGTCAAGAAGGAGCATCAAGTGTTGATAGTTAACAAGACCACTGATTTCAAAGAAGGGCAAGGGCAAGAAGGGAAACTTCAAGAATGGCAAGCCAGTTGCCGCTCCAGTGAAGAAACCCAAGAACCCAAACCTGAGACGAAGTGCTTCTATTAGGGGAACGGTCACTGGTAGCGGAACCACCTCAAATACTTGGTAGATAAGAAGGCTGTCAATTTCAACAAAAGTATATTTGATATATATGTTATTGATGTGTACCTTACTAGTATTCCTAGTAGCACCTAGGTATTAGATACCGGTTCAGTTGCTACGATTGCTAACTCGAAACAAAAGCTATGGAATAAACGGAGACTAGCTAAGGGCGAGGTGACGATGTATGTTGGAAGTGTTTCCAAGGTTGATGTGATCACCATCGCACGCTCCCTCTACCTTCGGGATTAGTGTTGAACCTGGACAAATGTTGTTTGCATTGGTGTCTGCGTTGAGCATGAACATGATTAAATCATGTTTATTGCAATACAGTTATTCATTTAAGTCAGAGAATAATGGTTATTCTATTTACATGAATAATAACGTCTATGGTCATGCACCCAATGTGAATGGTTTATTGAATCTCGGTCGTAGTGATACACATGTTCATAACATTGATGCCAAAAGATGTAGAGTTGATAATGATAGTACCACTTTCTTGTGGCACTGCCGCTTAGGTCATATTAGTGTAAAGCGCATGAAGAACCTCCATGCCGATGGACTTTTGAAGTCACCTGATTTTGAATCACTTGACACATGCAAACCATGCCTCGTTGGCAAGATGACTAAAACCCCGTTTTTGGAACAATAGAATGGGCAAGTGACTTGTTGGAAATCATACATGTTGATGTATGCGGCCCGATGAGTGTTGACGCATGTGGTGGATATCATTATTTTCTCACCTTCATCGATTAATTGAGTAGATATGGGTGTGTTTACTTAATGAAGCATAAGTCTGAAATGTTTGAAAAGTTCAAGCAATTTCAGGGTGAAGTTGAGAATCATCATAACAACAAGATCAAGTTCCTACGATATGATCAAGGGGAGAGTATCTGAGTTATGAGTTTGGCAATCACTTAAGACAAGGTGGAATCGTTTCACTGTTGACGCTGTTGGGAAACGTAGTAATTTCAAAAAAAATCCTACGCACACACAACATCATGGTGATGCATAGCAATGAGAGGGGAGAGTATGTTCACGTACCCTCGTAGACTGAAAGCGGAAGCGTTAGAACAACGCGATTGATGTAGTCGTATGTCTTCACGGCCCGACCGATCAAGCACCGAAACTACGACACCTTCGAGTTCTAGCACACGTTCAGCTCGATGACGTCCCTCGAACTCCGCTCCAGCAGAATGTCGGGGAAGTGTTCCGTCAGCATAACAGCATGGTGACGGTCTTGATGTTCTACCGTCGTAGGGCTTCGCCTAAGCACCGCTACAATATTATCAGGGAGAACTATGGTGGAGAAGGGCACCGCACACGGCTAAGAGATCAAGAGATCAATTGTTGTGTCTATGGGGTGCCCCCTCCCCCGTATGTAAAGGAGTTGAGGAGGGGGCCGGCCAAGGGGGGTGGCGTGCCCTAGGGGGGAGTCCAATTCCCACCTGGAGTAGGACTCCCCCCTTTCCTATTAGGAGAGGGAGAGGGAAGGAAGAGGAGGGAGGGAGGAAGGAAAGGGGGGCCGGCCCCCCTCCCAATTAGGATTGGGCTGGGGGGGCGCCCCCTCCTTTGCTCCTTTCCCGTCCTTTCCACTAAGGCCCAATAAGGCCCATATACCTCCCAGGGGGTTCCGATAACCTCCTGGAGCTCCGGTATTGTCCCAATCTCACCAGAAACCTTTCCGGTGTCCAAATATAGTCATCCAATATATCGATCTTTATGTCTCGACCATTTCGAGACTCCTCGTCATGTCCGTGATCACATCCGGGACTCCGAACAACCTTCGGTACATCAAAACTCATAAACTCATAATCAAGCTGTCAACGAAACCTTAAGCGTGCGGACCCTACGGGTTCGATAACTATGTAGACATGACCAAGACACGTTACTGGTCAATAACCAATAGCGGAACCTGGATGCTCATATTGGCTCCTACATATTCTACGAAGATCTTTATCGGTCAAACCGCATAACAACATACGTTGTTCCCTTTGTCATCGGTATGTTACTTGCCCGAGATTCATCGTCGGTATTCCAATACCTAGTTCAATCTCGTTACTGGCATGTCTCTTTACTCGTTACGTAATGCATCATTTCATAACCAACTCATTAGCTACATTGCTTGCAAGGCTTATAGTGATGTGCATTACCGAGAGGGCCTAGAGATACCTCTCCGACAATCGGAGTGACAAAACCTAATCTCAAAATACGCCAACTCAACATGTACCTTTGGAGACACCTGTAGAGCTCCTTTATAATCACCCAATTACGTTGTGATGTTTGGTAGGACACAAAGTGTTTCTTCGGTAAAGGGGAGTTGCATAATCTCATAGTTGTAGGAACATGTATAAGTCATGAAGAAAGCAATAGTAATATACTAAACAATCAAGTGCTAAGCTAACGGAATGGGTCATGTCAATCACATCATTCTCCTAATGATGTGACCCCGTTAATCAAATGACAACTCATGTCTATGGTTAGGAAACATAACCATCTTTGATTAATGAGCTAGTCAAGTAGAGGCATACTAGTGACATTAAGTTTGTTTATGTATTCACACATGTATCATGTTTCCGGTTAATACAATTCTAGCATGAATAATAACCATTTATCATGATATGAGGAAATAAATAATAACTTTATTATTGCCTCTAGGGCATATTTCCTTCAGTCTCCCACTTGCACTAGAGTCAATAATCTAGATTACACAGTAATGATTCTAACACCCATGGAGTCTTAGCGCTGATCATGTTTTGCTCGTGGAAGAGGCTTAGTCAGCGGGTCTGCAACATTCAGATCCGTATGTATCTTGCAAATCTCTATGTCTCCCACCAGGACTTGTTCCCGGATGGAATTGAAGCATTTCTTTGTGTGCTTGGTCCTCTTGTGAAATCTGGATTCCTTTGCCAAGGCAATTGCACCAGTATTGTCACAGAAGATCTTCATTGGTCCCGATGCACTAGGTATGACATCTAGATCGGAAATGAACTCCTTCATCCAGACTCCTTCATTTGTTGTTTCTGAAGCAGCTATGTACTCCGCTTCGCATGTAGATCCCGCCATGACGCTTTGTTTAGAACTACACCAACTGACAGCTCCACCATTCAATATAAACATGTAACCGGTTTGCGATTTAGAATCGTCCGGATCAGTGTGAAAGCTTGCATCGACGTAACCATTTACGACTAGCTCTTTGTCACCTCCATAAACGAGAAACATATCTTTAGTCCTTTCAGGTATTTCAGGATATTCTTGACCGCTGTCCAGTGATCCACTCCTGGATTACTTTGGTACCTTCCTGCCAAGCTTATTGCTAAGCACACGTCAGGTCTGGTACACAGCATTGCATACATGATAGAGCCTATGGCTGAAGCATAGGGAACATCTTTCATTTTCTCTCTATCTTCTGCTATGGTCGGGCATTGAGTCTGACTCAACTTCACACCTTGTAATACAGGCAAGAACCCTTTCTTTGCCTGATCCATTTTGAACTTTTTCAAAACTTTATCAAGGTATGTGCTTTGTGAAAGTCCAGTTTAGCGTCTTGATCTATCTCTATAGATCTTGATGCCCAATATGTAAGCAGCTTCACCGAGGTCTTTTATCGAAAAACTTTTATTCAGGTATCCCTTTACGCTATCCAGAAATTCTATATCATTTCCAATCAACAATATGTCGTCTACATATAATATCAGAAATGCTACAGAGCTCCCACTCACTTTCTTGTAAATACAGGCTTCTCCAAAAGTCTGTATAAAACCATATGCTTTGATCACACTATCAAAGCATTTATTCCAACTCCGAGAGGCTTGCACCACTCCATAAATGGATCGCTGGAGCTTGCATACTTTGTTAGCACCTTTTGGGTCGACAAAACTTTCCAGTTGCATCATATACAACTCTTCTTCCAGAAATCCATTCAGGAATGCAGTTTTGACATCCATTTTCCATGTTTCATAATCATAAAATGCGGCAATTGCTAACATGATTCGGACAGATTTAAGCATCGCTTCGGGTGAGAAAGTCTCATCGTAGTCAACCCCTTGAACTTGTCGAAAACCTTTCGCAACAAGTCAAGCTTTGTAGACAGTTACATTACCATCAGCATAAGTCTTCTTCTTGAAGATCCATTTATTATCGATGGCTTGCCGATCATCGAGCAAGTCAACCAAAGTCCATACTTTGTTCTCATACATGGATCCCATCTCAGATTTCATGGCCTCAAGCCATTTTGCGGAATCTAGGATCATCATCGCTTCCTCATAGTTCGTAGGTTCGCCATGGTCAAGTAACATGACTTCCAGAATAGGATTACCGTACCACTCTGGTGCGGATCTTACTCTAGTTAACCTACGAGGTTCGGTAGTAACTTGATCTGAAGTTTCATGATCAATATCATTAGCTTCCTCACTGACTGGTGTAGTTGTCACAGGAACCGGTTCTTGTGATGAACTACTTTCCAATAAGGGAGCAGGTACAGTTACCTCATCAAGTTCTACTTTCCTCCCACTCACTTCTTTCGAGAGAAACTCCTTCTCTAGAAAGGATCCGAATTTAGCAACAAAAATCTTGCCCTCATATCTGTGATAGAAGGTGTACCCAATAATCTCTTTTGGGTATCCTATGAAGACACATTTCTCCGATTTGGGTTCGAGCTTATCTGGTTGAAGTTTCTTCACATAAGCATCACAGCCCCAAACTTTATTAAACGACAACTTTGGTTTCTTGCCAAACCACAGTTCATAAGGCGTCGTCTCAACGGATTTTTTGATGGTGCCCTATTTAACGTGAATGCGGCCGTCTCTAAAGCATAACCCCAAAACGATAGCGGTAAATCAGTAAGAGACATCACAGATCGCACCATATCTAGTAAAGTACGATTACGACGTTCAGACACACCATTTCGTTGTGGTCTTCCGGGTGGCGTGAGTTGCGAAACTATTCCGCATTGCTTCAAATGTAAACCAAACTCGTAACTCAAATATTCTCCTCCATGATCAGATCATAGTAACTTTATTTTCTTTTTATGATGATTTTCCACTTCACTCTGAAATTCTTTGAACTTTTCAAATGTTTCAGACTTGTGTTTCATCAAGTAGATATACCCATATCTGCTCAAATCATCTGCGAAGGTGAGAAAATAACGATACCCGCCGCGAGCCTCAATATTCATTGGACCACATACATCAGTATGTATGATTTCCAACAAATCAGTTGCTCGCTCCATAGTTCCGGAGAACGGCGTTTTAGTCATCTTGCCCATGAGGCACGGTTCGCAAGTATCAAGTGATTCATAATCAAGTGATTCCAGAAGTCCATCAGTATGGGGTTTCTTCATGCGCTTTACACCAATATGACCCAAATGGCAGTGCCACAAATAAGTTGCACTATCATTATCAACTCTGCATCTTTTGTCTTCAACATTATGAATATGTGTATCACTACTATCGAGATTTAATAAAAATAGACCACTCTTCAAGGGTGCATGACCATAAAAGATATTACTCATATAAATAGAACAACCATTATTCTCTGATTTAAATGAATAACCGTCTCGCATCAAACAAGATCCAGATATAATGTTCATGCTCAACGCTGGCACCAAATAACAATTATTCAGGTCTAAAACTAATCCCGAAGGTAGATGTAGAGGTAGTGTGCCGACCGCGATCACATCGACTTTGGAACCATTTCCCACGCGCATCGTCACCTCGTCCTTAGCCAATCTTTGCTTAATCCGTAGTCCCTGTTTCGAGTTGCAAATATTAGCAACAGAACCAGTATCAAATACCCATGCGCTACTGCGAGCATTAGTAAGGTACACATCAATAAGATGTATATCACATATACCTTTGTTCACCTTGCCATCCTTCTTATCCGCCAAATACTTGGGGCAGTTCCGCTTCTAGTGACCAGTCTGCTTGCAGCAAAAGCACTCAGTCTCAGGCTTAGGTCCAGATTTGGGTTTCTTCTCTTGAGCAACAACTTGTTTGTTGTTCTTCTTGAAGTTCCCCTTCTTCTTCCCTTTACCTTTTTTCTTGAAGCTGGTGGTCTTATTGACCATCAACACTTGATGCTCCTTCTTGATTTCTACCTCCGCATCCTTTAGCATTGCGAAGAGCTAGGGAATAGTCTTGTCCATCCCTTGCATATTATAGTTCATCACGAAGCTCTTGTAGCTTGGTGGCAGTGATTGAAGAATTCTGTCAGTGACACTATCATCAGGAAGATTAACTCCTAGTTGAATCAAGTGATTATTATACCCAGACATTTTGAGTATATGTTCACTGACAAAACTATTCTCCTCCATCTTGCAGCTATAGAACTTACTGGAGACTTCATATCTCTCAATCCCGGCATTTGCTTGAAATATTAACTTCAACTCCTGGAACATCTCATATGCTCGATGACGTTCAAAACATCGTTGAAGTCCCGGTTCTAAGCCGTAAAGCATGGCACACTGAACTATCGAGTAGTCATCAGATTTGCTCTGCCAGACGTTCTTAACATCGTCAGTTGCATCTGCAGCAGGCCTGGCACCCAGCGGTGCTTCCAGGACGTAATTCTTCTGTGCAACAATGAGGATAATCCTCAAGTTACGGACCCAGTCCGTGTAATTGCTACCATCATCTTTCAACTTAGCTTTCTCAAGGAACGCATTAAAATTCAACGGAACAACAGCACGAGCCATCTATCTACAACAAACATAGACAAGCAAAACACTATCAGGTACTAAGTTCATGATAATTTTAAGTTCAATTAATCATATTACTAAAGAACTCCCACTTAGACAGACATCTCTCTAGTCATCTAAGTGATCACGTGATCCAAATAGACTAAACCATGTCCGATCATCACGTGAGATGGAGTAGTTTTCAATGGTGAACATCACTATGTTGATCATATCTACTATATGATTCACGTTTGACCTTTCGTTCTCCGTGTTCCGAGGCTATATCTGTATATGCTAGGCTCGTCAAGTTTAACCTGAGTATTCCGCGTATGCAACTGTTTTGCACCTATTGTATTTGAACGTAGAGCCTATCACACCCGATCATCACGTGGTGTCTCAGCACGAAGAACTTTCGCAACGGTGCATACTCAGGGAGAACACTTCTTGATAATTATTGAGAGATCATCTTAAAATGCTACCGTCAATCAAAGCAAGATAAGATGCATAAAGGATAAACATCACATGCAATCAATATAAGTGATATGATATGGCCATCATCATCCTGTGCTTGTGATCTCCATCTCCAAAGCACCGTCGTGATCACCATCGTCACCGGCGCGACACCTTGATCTCCATCGTAGCATCGTTGTCGTTTCGCCATCTATTGCTTCTACGACTATCGCTACCGCTTAGTGATAAAGTAAAGCAATTACAGGGCGCTTGCATTTCATACAATAAAGCGACAACCATATGGCTCCTGCCAGTTGCCGATAACTCGGTTACAAAACATGATCATCTCATACAATAAAATATAGCATCATGTCTTGACCATATCACATCACAACATGCCCAGCAAAAACAAGTTAGATGTCCTCTACTTTGTTGTTGCAAATTTTACGTGGCTGCTACGGGCTGAGCAAGAACCATTCTTACCTGCGCATCAAAACCACAACGATAGTTTGTCAAGTTAGTGCTGTCTTAACCTTCGCAAGGACCGGGCGTAGCCACACTCAGTTCAACTAAAGTTGGAGAAACTGACACCCGCCAGCCACCTATGTGCAAAGCACGTCGGTAGAACCAGTCTCGCGTAAGCGTACACGTAATGTCCGTCCGGGCCGCTTCATCCAACAATACCGCCTAACCACAGTATGACATGCTGGTAAGCAGTATGACTTGTATCGCCCACTGAGGGAGTCCTAGATTAGGGGGTATCCGGACAGCCGGACTGTGTACAACGTCCAGACTATTGAAGCGAGAAGATACAAGACTCAAGACTTCGACCCATGTCCGGATGGGACTTCCCTTGGCGTGGAAGGCAAGCTTGGCGATCCGGATATTATATTTCCTTCCTTGTAACCGACTCCATGTAAACCCTAGCCCTCTCCGGTGTCTATATAAACTGGAGAGGTTGGTCCTTAGAAGGCCGATCACAATCATTATCATACCATCATAGGCTAGCTCCTAGGGTTTAGCCTCTACGATCTCGTGGTAGATCTACTCTTGTACTACCCATATCATCAATATTAATCAAGCAGGAAGTAGGGTTTTACCTCCATCGAGAGGGCCCGAACCTGGGTAAACACCTGTGTCCCTTACTTCTTGTTACCATCAGCCTTGACGCACAGATCGGGACCCCCTACCCGAGATCCGCCGGTTTTGACACCGACATTGGTGCTTTCATTGAGAGTTCCTCTGTGCCGTCTCTGTCAGGCTCGATGGCTCCTTCAATCGTCATCAACGACGCTATCCAGGGTGAGACTTTCCTCCCCGGACAGATCTTCGTGTTCGGCGGTTTCGCGCTGCAGGCCAATTTGCTTGGCCGCCTGGAGCAGATCGATAGCTATGCCCCCGACCATCAAATCCGGTTCAGAAACCTGAACTACACGGTAGATATCCGCGGAGACTTGATCTTCGACGGATTCAGGCCAGCGCCAAGAGCGCCGAACAGTCACGTTGAGCACGGCTTAGACCTTCTGTCAGACGTTACTCGGGATATCACCCCGGTAGAAGCCTCGGATCTAAATCTGGGGCAGGTTGCTTCACCCAAGGACGGAGGGCTGGACCCCGCCTCGCAGGCCGTACCCTCATCGGCGATGGAGCCGAACACAGGTCTCACCTCTGGGAGCCTGTGACTCCGGACCCCCGGATTCATATCCGGATGCAGGTTCCAGTCCGCGCGCCCCTGAGCCCGCCGATCCTGGTCGGGCTCCGGTGATGGAGTTCACTGCGGCAGACGTCTTTCAGCACTCGCCCTTCGGCGACATGCTGGACTTGCTGAACTCTCTCTCCTTGTCAGGAGACTCCGGGCCGAACTATGTTCGGCTTGAGAGGGAAGCAGGCGACGAAGGAATTCGCTGCCCACCCACCACCCACTTCATTGCCACGGTTGATGATTTAACCGACGTGCTTGACTTTGACTCCAAAGACATCGACGGTATGGACGACGATGTAGGAGAATTACAGGAACCACCACTCACCGGGCATTGGACGGCCACCTCCTCATATGATATATATATGGTGGACACTCCGAAGGAAACTAATGATGATGAGGCAACGGAGGACAACCCCTCGGGAAGAAAATCAAAGAATGGGCGTCGTCGGCGCCGCTCGAAGCCCCGCCATAGCAACACCAGCCCAGGAGACGAAAATAATCCGGATGGCGCTGAGGAAGAATATGACCCTGACCAGCCCGCCTTCGAGTAGGCCGAACAGGAAGATGAGCAGGTCAACCCAGAAGAACAGGTGACAGATGCATACCCGGAGGAGGACAACTACATGCCCCCCTCCGAAGACGAGATCAGCCTCGGCGACGACGAATTCGGCGTGCCTAAGGATCCCGTAGAGCAGGAGCGCTTCAAGCGTAGGCTTATAGCCACTACGAGGAGCCTAAAGAAGAAGCAACAGCAACTCCAAGCTGATCAAGACCTGCTCACAGATAGATGGACTGAAGTCCTGGCAGCCCAGGAATATGGACTTGAACGCCAAACGGCTGACCGGCCACCCCGTGGCCGAGATAAAACGGGATACCAGCCCGGATACCAGCCCGCACCCCCACGCCGATACACTACAGCTCAGGGCAACAGGCACGACCTGCAAGATATTCTGGAAAATAAAGCAGAACAGCCAAGATCGATCTACAGATCGAGGGGGCGCGCCCCAGCGCGCGACGATGATCGTCGCGCCGGATACATCATCAACAAGTCCGGCCGGGCCGAACATAGCAACCTAGACCAATCCGACCCGCGTAGCCACATAGCCCGGCATAGAGGCGCCGCACACCCCCTCTGCTTCACTGACGATGTGATGGATCATGAATTCCCAGAAGGATTCAAACCCGTAAACATTGAATCATACGATGGCACAACAGACCCCGCAGTATGGATCAAAGATTTCCTTCTCCACATTCACATGGCCTGCGGAGATGATCTACACGCCATCAAGTATCTCCCCCTTAATCTCAAAGGACCAGCCCGACACTGGTTAAACAGTCTGCCAGCAAATTCCATTGGCAGTTGGGAAAACCTGGAAGACGCATTCCTTGACAACTTCCAGGGCACATATGTGCGACCACCGGACGCTGATGACCTGAGCCACATTACTCAACAGCCCAGAGAGTCAGCCCGGAAATTCTGGACTCAGTTCCTCACTAAAAAGAACCAAATAGTCGACTGTCCGGACGCCGAAGCCCTGACGGCTTTTAAGCATAATATCCGTGACGAGTGGCTCGCTCGACACCTCAGCCAGGAAAAACCGAAGTCTATGGCAGCTCTCACAACCCTAATGACCCGTTTTTATGCGGGTGAGGATAGCTGGTTGGCTCGCAGCAGCACCACGCCACATTTCGGCACTTTGGACGGCCGCGATGCTAACGGCAAGCCACGGCACACCAGACATAAGACGGAACAACGTGGACAGCACTGAAGACACGGGAGTCAATGCCGGATTCAGCGGACCTAAGTCCGGACAACGGAAAAAGCCATTCAAAAGAAATAATCAGGGACCGTCCAGTCTGGACCGCATACTAGAGCACTCGTGCCAAATTCACGGCATACCGGACAAACCAGCCAACCACACCAATAGAGACTGCTGGGTATTCAAATAGGCCGGCAAGATAAACGCCAAAAACAAGGACAAGGGGCTGCACAGCGACGATGACGATGAGCCCCGGCGTCCGAATACGGGGGGACAAAAGAAATTCCCCCCCAGGTGAAAACGGTCAACATGATCTATGCCACCCACATCCCCAAGCGGGAACAGAAGCGAGCACTATGGGACGTCTATGCGATGGAGCCAGTCGCCCCCAAGTTCAATCCATGGTCAGCTTGTCCGATCACCTTTGACCGTAGGGATCACCCTACCAGCATCCATCACGGCGGCTCAGCCGCATTGGTCTTAGACCCAATCATCGACAGATTCCACCTCACGCATGTCCTTATGGACGGCGGCAGCAGCCTGAACCTGCTTTATCAGGGCACAGTGCGCAAGATGGGCATTGATCCTTCAAGGATCAAGCCCACCAAAACTACCTTTAAAGGTGTTATTCCTGGAGTAGAGGCCCGCTGCACGGGCTCTATAACATTGGAAGTGGTCTTCGGATCCCCAGAAAACTTCAGGAGCGAAGAGCTAATCTTCGACATCGTCCCTTTCCGCAGTGGCTACCACGCACTGCTCGGACGAACCGCATTCGCTAGATTCAATGCGGTGCCACACTATGCATATCTCAAGCTCAAGATGCTGGGACCGCGTGGGGTCATCACTGTCAATGGAAATATGGACTGCTCCCTTCGAACAAAAGAGCATACGGCAGCCCTCGCGGCAGAAGTACAATGCAGCCTCCTCCGACAAACCAATCCAGCGACAACTTCGAGCACTGTCAAACGAGTCCGGAGCACCCCGCAACAGGATCATCAGGAACGTCAAGATCACGATTAGCAGTCCGGCCTCCGCTCAAGCCCCTCCAAAGCGGCGTTCATGCCACGCGTACACAATTACGCACTGAAGATACCTTGGGCATAGGCGGAGGCGCATCAACGACTCAGTCGATATTGCGGGTAACCGCTAAATACCTTCATACTCTTTCCCTCTTACTTTTCAGGACACCGCGTTAGTGCAGCATCCTCAGAAGAGCCGAATTGCTGGACTGATAGGGGAGAGACATCCAAGGAGGCAACAGACGTGCAAAACAGAAGAAAACCCAGGTGGAATCTATTTGTGATCATTATACCTGCTTTATCTCCTGTACACAGCCTGCCCCTGGATAGGACATGTCAAATAGTCCTATTTATCTCCGCTTAATTCATCCGTTGTAAATATACGCTTAAACGTATTTTTCATCAATGGGAGATTATGTATAGCGTCAGCTTATTATTCTTACTGGAGCATTCTTTCTCCTTTAAATGTTTATTTGGTTTTGCATCCGTACACCTTGGTACGGTCAGTTTGCCAGGGGCTTCTCATGGCGCCCTGTAATATGGCAAATAAAAGTCCGAACACTTTCAATAGTGCGGCACCCTGAACTTATAGCACTATATGCATCAGCTCCGAATCATGTCTTGGGTCTACAGTTGGGATAGCCCGGCTCCCTTGTTTTGGTGCCTTATGTTCCGTTATATAGGCTAAGGTAGCGCAGGGAGAACTACTGCGATTGTGTCCCGGTTCTTCCGGACGAGCACCTCAGTAGAGAAAGCCAAAAACTGACCGGCATGATGCGGTGAGAGCTGGTCGCTGTTCGAGAGGTACTAAAATCCTTAAAGATTTTCCGCTTTAGGCGATAAATCGACTTTGTCCGATCTAGGCGTATATAGCGCCCCAATTCGGCCTTCCGGATTCTAGGGGCTTCGCTGAAATTTAAAATTGTAGACTTCTATGGCTAAGTGAAAGTTATAAAGCCGCATAGTCCGATTGCCTCGTTCGCTGCGCCGGACACCTCCTTAAGGGACCAAAAAATTGGATAAAGAGTCTTTGGATTTTCCACGAACACCCCAGCGCTAGTCATGTGGGGGTGGAAGCCGACGACTGGCCTACTTTCAGGATTTTATAAACAGCCGCACAGAAGGTAATATTTTAAATAACAAAAGCGCTACATAGCGCAAGTAACTTCGTCCTTGAAATACAAACACGACATAAGTGAATTCATTCAAATATGGTGTCCTTGGTACATTCGTCAGCCACGAGACGAGCACCCTTCATAACACCATCATAGTACAGCTCGGGATGGTGATGCGCCTTGCCCTCCAGCGGCCCGTCCTTGACCAGCTTCTCCGCATCCATCTTGCCCCAATGCACTTTGACGCGGGCAAGGGCCCGACGGGCACCCTCGATGCACACAGATCGCTTGATCACCTCAAGCCGTGGGAATTCATCCACCATCCGCTTGATCAGGCCAAAGTAGCTACTGGACATGAGCTCACCAGGCCACATCCGGACTATGAAACCTTTCGTATCCAGTTCGGCCGCCCTGTGGAGTTTGACAAACTGCTTTAGTTGGTCACTCAGAGGCGTCGGGTGTTCGGCCCCAGCATACTGGGACCAGAACAGCTTCTCCGTTGAGTTCCCTTCCTAGGCACGGTAGAACTCTGCAGCGTTTGATACGCTGCATGGCAGATCTGCGAATGCCCCTGGAGAGCTCCGAATTCGTGTAAGTAAAAGAAACGCCTCCTCCACATGTTTGCTTTGCATAAAGAACTTCTTACCCGCTGCTATCTTCTTGGCCTCCTGGATCTCCTGCTGTGCTTTCTCGGCTTCGGCCTTGGCGTCTTTTAAACTCATAAGGGCCTTCACAAGCTCGGCCTCTTTTGCCTTCAGATCATGCTCCACGGACTCGCATTTCTTGCCGAGGTCCTGGAGCTCCTGCTGTACCTCACCTACCCTAGCACTTTGCTTTTCGTGCTCCTTACACTCCGAGGCCGCCTTGTCTTCGGCCTCGGACAATGCCTTCTTCAGGGACGCCACTTCGGCGGGGGCCTCTGTTATACGATCATGACACTTAGTTGTTAGACCCACCAATTCTGCCTATCCTTAAATATATAAGAGCAGGAATTACTTACCCTTGTTCTCTTCGAGCTGCCTCTTCGCAAGGTCGAGCTCTCCCTGTGCCTGCTCCAGGTCCCGCTTCAGTTCGGCAACCTCGGCAGTACGGGCAGCAGCAGCAAGCAGCACCACCTGCTTATTCACAATAATACTCATGATTAGACTCCTGCGGATTATAATTGACCCTCTGCTCGGCTTTTCTTTCCGAACACCGAACAAAGTATCAGGGGCTACTACCTATTGGGTGGTCATTTTGCACATCTTCATTACTTACATTGAAGCCTATTAGGAGGCTGGTGCAAGCTTCGGTTAGTCCGCTCTTGGCGGACGAAACCTTCTGAATCACCATACTCATAAGAGTACGGTGCCCCTCATCCAGGGAAGCACCGCAAAGCGCTTCCAGCAAACCATCTGGCGCCTCATGCGCAACGGAAGTCCGTGACACAGATGGCTCGCCCTCCTTAGCGAGGGGTCGCCCGCCTGAGTCCGGAACCATCGAAGGTTCCGGAATTGTGTTCGGCTAAGAGCTTGGCTGGGCATGGCTCTCATCGACACGATCCGCGGGGATCTTGAACCCGCGTGTCCGACGTCTGGGACCCCGCCTCGGGGTGTCTCCAGAGTCACCTCCCCCTGCTCTGGGAGCCTTCAGGACAACACCTCCGTGTCATCCGCGTGTTGGGGAGTAGTGGCTGTCGGAAGCGAATTGATCTCCGAATCACTCAGGGACCTGGACGAAGACACTTCGGGGAGATCCCTGGCCGGACTGCACATATATTCAGCATTATAAAACGCAAAAACTATGAAGTGAAATCATGATAGAATGCGGACACTTACGATTGCACTAGGGGCTTCCCCCTGGGCAGCCACCCCTCCTCGCTATGAGCAGCCGTGGCAGAATAGTCCGGAAGAGGCACCTTCCCCTTCTTGGACGCCTCAGCCTCCCCCTCCGGGGCGGCTTTTCTTTTCTTCCCCTCCCTAGTGCGGGGAGGTGGAATTTCTTCTTGATCCCCCCGCCTCCGCGGGAGGAATCTGTCTCGTCGTCATCCGACGACAGGGGTATGACGGCCTTGTATCGGGGGCCTTTTCCGCCCCCCTGGCCCGCCTCCCCGGACTCCTCATCCTTTCTGGATGGGGCGTCTTCTTCTTATTCCTCCTCCCCTTCGTGGGAGGAGTTCGCCTCGTCCTCCTCGGACGAGGCTTCCGGCACAACCTTACGTCGGAGACCCTTCCGGATCCCCGGGGCCTTCTTCTCGGCCTTCTTCTCCGGCACCTTGTACGGCGCCGGGACCAGCATCTCCGTCAAGAGAGCATCTGCTGGGTCTTTTGGCAGCGGAGCCGGGCAGTAAACCTGCTCCGCTGTCTCCACGTAATCCTGAAGCAAATACACACAACTACTTAAGGCACTCCCATGAATATATCAGGAAGGACTGGGTCTGGTGTCAGTCTAAGAACTCACCGGCCTAGGAGCCCGCGCGTCGTGGAGCCCGCGGTCCTCGGATGTTGGAGGAGGTACTTCGGAGGCCTTGAACAACACCTTCCGCGTGCCCTTGTGCGTCATGTCGTAGAGCCTCCGGAGCGTCTGGTGGTCGGTTGGGACGAACTCCCACAGATTGACTGCCCGCCTCTGGCAGGGCAGGATCCGGCGGACGAGCATGACCTGGATCACGTTGACAAGCTTGATGTTCTTGTCTTTCATGCTTTTGACGCATGTTTGGAGTCCGCCCAGCTCCGTGGAATCGCCCCAGGACAATCCCTTCTTCTCCCAGGAGGTGAGCCGCATGGGGGCTCCGGATCGGAACTCGGGGGCCGCTGCCCAGTTGGCGCCGCGCCGCTCAGTGATGTAGAACCACCCTGATTGCCATCCTTTTACGGTCTCCGCAAAGGAGCCGTCGAGCCATGTGACGTTGGGCATTCTTCCCACCATGGCCCCTCCGCACTCCGCCTGTTAGCCGCTTACCACCTTCAGCTTCACGCAGAAATTTTGCAGCCATAGGCCAAAGTGAGGCCGGATGCGGAGGAAGGCCTCGCACATGACGATGAACGCCGAGATGTTGAGGACGAAATTCGGGGCTATATCGTGAAAATCTAGCCCGTAGTAGAACATAAGCCCGCGGACGAAGGGATGGAGTGGAAATCCCAGTCCACGGACGAAGTGGGCAACGAATACGACCCTCTCGTGGGGTCCTGGGGTCGGAATGACCTGCCCGGCATCTGGTAGACGCTGCGCTATGTCCGCGGCCAAGTATCCAGCCGCTCGAAGATTTGTGATGTGCTTCTCCTTGACGGTGGAAGCCACCCACTTGCCTCCTGCTCCGGACATGTTTAGCTGTGCGGGGAAGACTTGGGCTTGGGCGCTGGAGCTCGAGGAGGCAAGAGTGGGCGAAGGAGGAAGAAGGCATGGGTGAAAATGGGGGAATCTTATCCCTTTGTAGAGGCACCGGAAGCGGTGCGCCTCCCCACTTACCCGTTGGGAATCGCTTGTTTCCCAAGCACCACGATTAATGGCATGGTGAGATTACCCATACCCGTATTGATGAGAATCCTGTAATAAGGGGACACGATCTCTGCTTTGACAAGATGTGTCGCAGAAACCGCCTCGTAATATGCGCCGTAGCTGGTTGTGTGGAAACTGTTTGAATAATGGATCCGATCATAATAACGTATCATGTCGTCAAAAAAAGTTGTCAGCAGATTGCATTCATGAAATATCGTTCTCTCTATGGTGGTATGCGAAGATCATTTTTCAGATCCGGACACGATTTGAGTGTTCGATAATTACTTTGGAGTATTTGGAGGAGGAACCCGCCTTGCAATGCCGAAGACAATACTACGCGCCGGACTCATCGTCATTGAAGCCTGGTTCAGGGGCTACAGGGAGTCCTGGATTAGGGGGTATCCGGACAGCCGGACTATGTACAACGTCCGGACTATTGAAGCGAGAAGATACAAGACTCAAGACTTCGGCCCATGTCCGGATGGGACTTTCCTTGGCGTGGAAGGCAAGCTTGGCGATCCGGATATTATATTTCCTTCCTTGTAACCAACTCCATGTAAACCCTAGCCCTCTCCGGTGTCTATACAAACCGGAGAGGTTGGTCCTTAGAAGGCCGATCACAATCATAATCATACCATCATAGGCTAGCTCCTAGGGTTTAGCCTCTACGATCTCGTGGTAGATCTACTCTTGTACTACCCATATCATCAATATTAATCAAGCAGGAAGTAGGGTTTTACCTCCATCGAGAGGGCCCGAACCTGGGTAAACACTTGTGTCCCTTACTTCTTGTTACCATCAGCCTTGACGCACAGATCGGGACCCCCTACCCGAGATCCACCGGTTTTAACACCGACACCCACAACTCACTTGTGTTCTACTCGTGCATATGACATCTACGCATAAAACCTGGCTCGGATGCTACTATTGGGGAATGTAGTAATTTCAAAAAAAAAATCCTACGCACATGCAAGATCATGGTGATGCATAGCAACGAGAGAGGAGAGTATGTCCATGTACCCTCATAGACCGAAAGCAGAAGCATTAGAACAACGCGGTTGATGTAGTCGTTCGTCTTCACGACCCGACCGATCAAGCACCGAAACTACGGCACCTCCGAGTTCTAGCACACGTTCAGCTCGATGACGTCCCTTGAACTCTGATCCAGCAGAATGTCGGGGAAGAGTTCCGTCAGCACGACGGCATGGTGACGGTCTTGATGTTCTACCGTCGCAGGGCTTCGCCTAAGCACCGCTACAATATTATCGAGGAGAACTATGGTGGAGGGGGGCACCGCACACGGCTAAGAGATCAAGAGATCAATTTTTGTGTCTATGGGGTGCCCCCGTCCCCCGTATATAAAGGAGTGGAGGAGGGGGCCGGCCAAGGGGGGTGGCGCGCCCTAGGGGGGGATTCCAATCCCCACCTGGAGTAGGACTCCCCCCTTTCCTATTAGGAGAGGGAGAGGGAAGGAAGAGGAGGGAGGGAGGAAGGAAAGGGGGGGCCGCCCCCCCCCTCCAAATTCGGATTGGGCTTAGGGGGGGACACCCCCTCCTTTGCTCCTTTCCCCTCCTTTCCACTAAGGCCCAATAAGGCCCATATACCTCCCGGAGGGTTCCGATAACCTCCCGGAGCTCCGGTATTGTCCCAATCTCACCCGGAACCTTTCCGGTATCCAAATATAGTCGTCCAATATATTGATCTTTATGTCTCGACCGTTTCGAGACTCCTCGTCATGTCCGTGATCACATCCGGGACTCCGAACAACCTTCGGTACATCAAAACTCATAAACTCATAATAAAATTGTGAACGAAACCTTAAGCGTGCGGACCCTACGGGTTCGAGAACTATGTAGACATGACCGGGACACGTTACCGGTCAATAACCAATAGCGGAACCTGGATGCTCATATTATCTCCTACATATTCTACTAAGATCTTTATCGGTCAAACCGCATAACAACATACGTTGTTCCCTTTGTCATCGGTATGTTAGTTGCGCAAGATTCGATCGTCGGTATCCCAATACCTAGTTCAATCTCGTTACCGGCAAGTCTCTTTACTCGTTACGTAATGCATCATTCCGTAACTAACTCATTAGCTACATTGCTTGCAAGGCTTATAGTGATGTGCATTACCGAGAGGGCCCAGAGATATCTCTCCGACAATTAGAGTGACAAAACCTAATCTCGAAATACGCCAACTCAACATGTACCTTTGGAGACACCTGTAGAGCTCCTTTATAATCACCCAGTTACGTTGTGACGTTTGGTAGCACACAAAGTGTCCCTCCGGTAAACGGGAGTTGCATAATCTCATAGTTGTAGGAACATGTATAAGTCATGAAGAAAGCAATAGCAATATACTAAACGATCAAGTGCTAAGCTAACGGAATGGGTCATGTCAATCACATCATTCTCCTAATGATGTGATCCCGTTAATCAAATGACAACTCATGTCTATGGTTAGGAAACATAACCATCTTTGATTAATGAGCTAGTCAAGTAGAGGCATACTAGTGACATTAAGTTTGTCTATGTATTGACACATGTATCATGTTTCCGGTTAATACAATTCTAGCATGAATAATAAACATTTATCATGATATGAGGAAATAAATAATAACTTTATTATTGCCTCCAGGGCATATTTCCTTCAGACGCCACCTGGAACACCATAGCATAATGGTGTGTCCAAACGTCATAATCGTACTCTAGTGGATATGGTGCGATCTATGATGTCTCTTACCGATCTATCGCTATCATTTTTGGGGTTATGCATTAGAGACAACTACATTCACTTTAAATAGGGCACCATCTAAGTCCATGGAGACGACACCGTATGAACTATGGTTTGGCAAGAAACCTAAGTTGTTGTTTCTTAATGTTTGGGGCTACGATGCTTATGTCGATAGGCTTCGGCCAGAAAAGCTCGAACCCAAAGCGGAAAATTGTGTCTTCATAGGATACCCAAACAAGACGATTGGGTATACCTTCTATCTCTGATCTCAGGCCAAAGTGTTTGTCACTATGAACAGGTCCTTTCTCAAGAAAGAGTTTCTTTTGAAAGAATTGAGTGGGAGGAATATAGAACTTGATGAGGTTGTTGAACCTTTACTTCAACCAGATAGTAGCATGGCACAGAAAAATGTTTCTATGGCACCTACGTCAATTGAAGATAAAGCTAATGATGATGATCATGAAGCTTCAGATCAAGTTACTATCGAATCTCGTAGGTCAACAAGGGTGAGTACAACTTCTGAGTAGTAACCCCATCTTAAAGGTCATGTTGTTGGACAACAGTGGACCTACAAGCTATGGAGAAGCGATGGTGGGCCTGATTCCAACAAATAGCTAGGAGCCATGAAATCTGAGATAGGATCCATGTATGAGAACAAAGTATGGACTTTGGTGGACTTTCCCGATGATCGGCAAGCCATTGAGAATAAATGGATCTTTAAGAAGAAGACAAACACTGATGGTAATGTCACCATTTATGAAGCTCGACTTGTCTCAAAGAAGTTTCCGACAAGTTCAAGGAGTTGATTGTGATGAGACTTTCTCAATCATAGCGATGCTAAAGTCTATTAGAATTATATTAGCATTTGCTGCATTTTCATTTACGAAATCTAGCAGATGGATGTCAAACAAAGTTTCCTTGACGGTTTCCGTGAGGAAAGGTTGTATGTGATACAACCAAAAAGTTTTGTCGATCCTAAGGATGCTAAAAGGTATGCAAGCTCCAACGATCCTTCTATGGACTGGAGCGAGCATCTCGGAGTTGGAACGTACGCTTTGATGAGGTGATCAAAGTTTTTGCGTTTATACAAAGTTTGCAAGAAACTTGTATTTGCAAGAAAGTGAGTGGGAGCACTACAACATTTTGATAAGTATATGTGGATGACATATTGTTGATCAGAAATGAAGTAGAATTTTTAGAAAGCATAAAGGGTTGTTTGAATGGAGTTTTTCAAAGGAAGACCTGTGTAAAACTACTTACATGTTGGGTATCAAGATCTATAGAGATAGATCAAGACGCCTAATAAGACTTTCATAGAGCACATACCTTGACATGATCTTGGAGGAGTTCAAGATGGATTATTCAAAGGAGTTATTGCCTGAGTTGTAAGGTGTGAAGTTAAGACTTGAAGGTCGACCACGGCAGAAGAAAGAGAAAGGACAAAAGTCGCCCCCTATGCCTTGGCCATAGGCTCTATATGATATGCCATGCTGTGTACCGCGATGTGCCTTGCCACGTGATGTCTACTACACAACCTTCTTCTTGTAGACGTTGTTGGGCCTCCAAGTGTAGAGGTTTGTAGGACAGTAGCAAATTTCCCACAAGTGGATTGCCTAAGGTTTATCAATCTGTGGGAGGCGTAGGATCAAGATAGTCTCTCTCAAGCAACCCTGCAACCAAATCACAAAGAGTCTCTTGTGTCCCCAACACACCCAATACAATGGTAAATTGTATAGGTGCACTACTTCGGCGAGGATATGGTGATACAAGTGCAATATGGATGATAGATATGGGTTTTTGTAATCTGAAAATATAAAAACAGCAAGGTAACTAATGATAAAAGTGAGCAAAACGGTATTGCAATGCTAGGAAACAAGGCCTAAGGTTCATACTTTCACTAGTGCAAGTTCTCTCAACAATAATAACATAATTAGATCATATAACTATCCCTCAACATGCAACAAAAAGTCACTCCAAAGTCACTAATAGCGGAGAACAAACGAAGAGATTATTGTAGGGTACGAAACCACCTCAAAGTTATTCTTCCGGATCGATCTATTCAAGAGTTCGGACTAGAATAACACCTTAAGACACATATCAACCAAAACCCTAATGTCACCCAGATACTCCAATGTCACCTCAAGTATCCGTGGGTATGATTATACGATATGCATCACACAATCTCAGATTCATCTATTCAAACCAACACAAAGTACTTCAAAGAGTGCCCCAAAGTTTCTACCGAAGAGTCAAGACGAAAACGTGTGCCAACCCCTATGCATAAGTTCACAAGGTCACTGAACCCGCAAGTTGATCACCAAAACATACATCAAGTAGATCACGTGAATATCCCATTGTCACCACAGATAAGCACATGCAAGACATACATCAAGTGTTCTCAAATCCTTAAAGACTCAATCCGATAAGATAGCTTCAAAGGGAAAACTCAATCCATTACAAGAGAATAGAGGGGGAGAAACATCATAAGATCCAACTATAGTAGCAAAGCTCGCGATACATCAAGATCGTACCACCTCAAGAACACAAGAGAGAGAGAGAGATCAAACACATAGCTACTGGTACATACCCTCAGCCCCGAGGGTGAACTACTCCCTCCTCGTCATGGAGATCACTGGGATGATGAAGATGGCCACCGGTGAAGGATTCCCCCTTCGGCAGGGTGCCGGAACAGGGTCTCGATTGCTTTTTCGTGGCTACAGAGGCTTGCGGCGGCGAAACTCCCGATCTATTGTGCTCCCCGATGTTTTATGGTATATGGATATATATAGGCGAAAGAAGTCGGCCAGGGGAGCCACGAGGGGCCCACGAGGGTGGGTGGCGCGCCTTCCTGCCTCGTGGCTTCCTCAAAGCTTCCCTGACGTCTACTCCAAGTCTCCTCGATTGCTTTCGTTCCAAAAATAACTCTCCCGAAGGTTCCATTCCGTTTGGACTCCGTTTGATATTCCTTTTTTCGAAACACTGAAATAGGCAAGAAAACAACAATTTGGGCTGGGCCTCCGGTTAATAGGTTAGTCCCAAAAATAATATAAAAGTGTTTAGTAAAGCCCATAAACATCCAAAACTGATAATATAATAGCATGAATACTTCATAAATTATAGATACGTTGGAGACGTATCACCACGAGTCTGGTGATACGTCCATTTTGCATCATGCTTTTATATCAATATTTATTGCATTATGGGCTGTTATTACACATTATATCTCAATACTTATGGCTATTCTCTCTTATTTTACAAGGTTTACCATGAAGAGGGGGAATGCCGACAGCTGGAATTCTGGCTGGAAAAGGAGCAAATATTGGAAACCTATTCTGGACAGCTCCAAAAATCCTGAAACTCCACGGAAGTCAGTTTTGGAATTAATAAGAACTATTGAGTGAAGAAACTACCATAGGGGGCCCACACCCAGGCCAGGAGGGTGGGGGCGCGCCCACCCCTACTGGGCGCGCCCCCTGTCTCCTGGGCCCCGTGGTGGCCCTCCGGTGCCCATCTTCTGCTATATGAAGGCTTTTTCCCTGGAAAAAATCAGAGGCAAGCTTACGGGACGAAACTCCGCCGCCACGAGGCGGAACCTTGGCGGAATCAATCTAGGGCTCCGGCAGAGATGTTCTGCCGGGGAAACTTCCCTTCAGGAGGGGGAAATCATCACCATCGTCATCACCAACGATCCTCTCATCGGGAGGGGGTCAATCTCCATCAACATCTTCACCAGCACCATCTCCTCTCAAAACCCTAGTTCATCTCTTGTATCCAATCTTGTATCAAAACCACAAATTGGTACCTGTGGGTTGCTAGTAGTGTTGATTACTCCTTGTAGTTGATGCTAATTGGTTTACTTGGTGGAAGATCATATGTTCAGATCCTTAATGCATATTATTACTCCTCTGATTTTGAACAGGAATATGCTTTGTGAGTAGTTACATTTGTTCCTGAGGAGATGGGTGAAGTCTTGCTATTAGTAGTCATGTGAATTTGGTATTCGTTCGATATTTTGATGAGATGTATGTTGTCTCTCCTCTAGTGGTGTTATGTGAACATCGACTACATGACACTTCACCACTATTTGGGCCTAGAGGAAGGCATTGGGAAGTAATTAGTAGATGATGGGTTGCTAGAGTGACAAAAGCTTAAACCCTAGTTTATGCGTTGCTTCGTAAGGGGCTGATTTGGATCCATATGTCTAATGTTGTGGTTAGGTTTACCTTAATACTTCTTTTGTAGTTGCGGATGCTTGCAATAGGGGTTAATCATAAGTGGGATGCTTGTCCAAGTAAGGGCAGTACCCAAGCACCGGTCCACCCACATATCAAATTATCAAAGTACCGAACGCGAATCATATGAGCGTGATGAAAACTAGCTTGACGATAATTCCCATGTGTCCTCGGGAGCTCTTTTCTCATTATAAGAAATTGTCCAGGCTTGTCCTTTGCTACAAACAGGATTGGGCCACCTTGCTACACTTTATTTACTTTCATTGCTTGTTACTCGTTACAATTTATCTTTACACAAAACTATCTGTTACCTACAATTTCAGTGCTTGCAGAGAAAACCTTACTGAAAACCTCTTGTCATTTCCTTCTGCTCCTCGTTGGGTTCGACACTCTTACTTATCAAAAGGACTATGATAGATCCCCTATACTTTTGGGTCATCAAGACTCTTTTCTCGAGCCATTGCCGGGGAGTGTAGCGCCTTTGGTGAGTAGAACTTGGTAAGGAAACATTTATATAGTGTGCTGAAATTTTCTGTCACTTGTTACTATGGAAACTAATCCTTTGAGGGGCTTGTTCGGGGTATCTTCACCCCGACCAGAAGAGCAAAGAGTTGCTCCTCAACCTACTGAACCTACTGAAAATATTTACTTTGAGATTCCTTTGGGTATGATAGAGAAACTGCTAGCTAATCCATTTGCAGGAGATGGAACATTGCATCCCGATTTACACCTTATCTTTGTGGATGAAGTTTGTGGATTATTTAAGCTTGCAGGTATTCCTGATGATGTTGTCAAAAGGAAGGTCTTCCCTTTATCTTTGAAGGGAGATGCATTGACATGGTATAGGCTATGTGATGATACGGGATGTTGGAATTATAAACGATTGAAGTTGGAATTTCACCAGAAGTTCTATCCTAAGCATCTTGTTCATCCTGATCGTAATTACATATATAATTTCTGGCATCGCGAAGGAGATAGCATCGCTCAAGCTTGGGTGAGGCTTAAGTCAATGTTATATTCATGCCCCAATCATGAGCTCTCCAGAGAAATGATTATTCAAAAAATTTATGCTCGTCTTTCTCCCAATGATCTCAACATGCTCGATACTTCCTGTGCTGGTTCTTATATGCTGAAGACTATTGACTTTAAATGGGATTTATTGGAAAGAATTAAACGCAATTCTGAAGATTGGGGTTCCGACGATGGTAAGGAGTCAGGTATGACACCTAAGTTTGATTGTGTTAAATCTTTTATGGATACCGATGTTTTTCGTGGATTTAGCGCTAAATATGGAGTTGACTCTGAGATAGTAGCTGCTTTTTGTGAATCTTTTGCTACTCACATTGATCTCCCTAAGGAGAAGTGGTTTAAATATAATCCTCCCATTGAAGTAAAAGTAGTTGCACCTGTTACAGTTGAAGAAAAGACTGTCACTTATAGTGATCCTATTGTTCCTACTACTTATGTTGAGAAACCTCCTTTTCCTGTTAGGATAAAGGATCATGCTAAAACTTTGACTGTTGTTCATAAGAGTAATACTAGGACTTATACACCTCCTGAGCAAATCAAAGTTGAACCTAGTATTGCTACGGTAAAAGATCTCTTGGATGATGATTTAGATGGGCATGTTATTTATTTCTGTGGTGAGACTGCCAATATTGCTAGACCAGATGCTAATATACATAGACCTGTTGTAGGCATGCCTATTATTTCTGTTAAAATAGGAGACCATTGTTATCATGGCTTATGTGATATGGGTGCTAGTGCTAGTGCAATACCCTATGACTTATATAAAGAAATTATGCATGATATTGCACTTGTTGAATTGGAAGGTATTGATGTTACTATCAAGCTTGCCAATAGAGATACTATTTCACCAATTGGGATTGTTAGAGATGTTGAAGTCTTGTGTGGGAAGGTTAAATATCCTGCTGATTTTCTTGTTCTTAGTTCCCCACAGGATGATTTTTGTCCCATTATCTTTGGTAGACCCTTCTTGAATACTATTAATGCTAGGATTGATTGTGAAAAGGATACTGTTACAATTGGCTTAGAGGATGTGTCTCATGAGTTTAATTTTGCTAAGTTTCATAGACAACCTCGTGATAGAGAATCACCTAGTAAGGATGAGATTATTGGTCTTGCTTCTATTGCCGTGCCTCCTACTGATCCGTTAGAACAATATTTGCTAGACCATGAAAATGATATGTTTATGAATGAAAGAAGGGAAATAGATGAAGTGTTCCTTCAACAGGAACCTATTCTGAAACACAACCTACCCGTTGAAATTCTAGGGGATGCCCCTCCACCCAAGGGTGATCCCGTGTTTAAACTCAAACCATTACCTGATAATCTTAAGTATGCTTATCTTGATGAAAAGAAAATATATCCTGTTATTATTAGTGCTAACCTTTCAGAGCAAGAAGAAGAAAGATTATTGAAAACCCTGAAGAAGCACCATGCTGCTATCGAATATACTTTGGATGATCTCAAGGGCATTAGTCCCACGTTATGCCAACACAAAATTAAATTGGAGGAAGGTGCCAAACCAGTCAGAGATCCTCAACGATGATTGAATCCTAAGATGAAAGAAGTGGTAAGAAAGGAGATACTAAAGCTCCTTGAGGCAGGTATAATTTATCCCGTTGCTAATAGTGATTGGGTAAGCCCTGTCCATTGTGTTCCTAAAAAGGGAGGTATTACTGTCGTTCCTAATGATAAAGATGAATTGATCCCGCAAAGAATTATTACAGGTTATAGGATGGTAATTGATTTCCGTAAATTAAACAAAGCTACTAATAAAGATCATTACCCTTTACCTTTTATTGATCAAATGCTAGAAAGGCTATCCAAACAGACACATTTCTGCTTTCTAGATGGTTATTCTGGTTTCTCTCAGATACCTGTGTCAGCGGGGGATCAATTAAAAACTACTTTTACTTGCCCTTTCAGTACTTTTGCTTATAGACGTATGCCTTTTGGTTTATGTAATGCACCTGCTACCTTTCAAAGATGCATGATGGCTATATTCTCTGACTTTTGTGAAAAGATTTGTGAGGTATTCATGGATGATTTCTCCATTTATGGATCCTCTTTTGATGATTGCTTGAGCAACCTTGATCGAGTTTTGCAAAGATGCGAAGACACTAGTCTTGTCTTGAATTGGGAAAAGTGCCACTTTATGGTTAATGAAGGCATTGTCTTGGGGCATAAGATTTCAAAGAGAGGTATTGAAGTTGATAAAGCTAAAGTTGATGCTATTGAAAAGATACCATGTCCCAAGGACATAAAAGGTATAAGAATTTTCCTTGGTCATGCCGGTTTTACATGAGCTTCATTAAGGACTTTTCTAAAATCTCTAGGCCTCTGACTAATTTATTGCAAATATATATTCTTTTCGTCTTTGATGATGATTGTGTAGAAGCATTTGAAATACTTAAGAAAGCTTTGATCACTGCACCAATTGTTCAGCCACCTGATTGGAATTTACCCTTTGAAATTATGTGTGATGCTAGTGATTATGTTGTAGGTGCTGTTCTAGGGCAAAGAGTTGATAAGAAATTGAATGTTATCCAGTATGCTAGTAAGACTCTTGATACTGCCCAGAGAAATTATGCTACTACTGAAAAAGAGTTCTTAGCAGTTGTGTTTGCTTGTGATAAGTTTAGACCTTACATTGTTGATTCCAAAGTTACTATTCAAACTGATCATGCTGCTATTAAATATCTTATGGAAAAGGAAGATGCTAAGCCTAGACTCATTAGATGGGTTCTATTGCTCCAAGAATTTGATTCGCATATTATTGATAGAAAGGGAGCTGAGAACCCCGTTGCAGACAACTTGCCCAGGTTAGAGAATGTTCTTGATGACCCACTACTGATACGTCTCCGTCGTATCTATAATTTTTGATTGTTCCATGCCAATATTATTCAACTTTTATATACTTTTGGCAACTTTTTATACTATTGTTTGGGACTAACATATTGATCCAGTGCCCAGTGCCAGTTCATGTGTGTTGCATGTTTTTTGTTTCGCAGAAACCCAATATCAAACGGAGTCCAAATGGGATAAATGGATGGAGATTTTTTTGGAATATTTATGATTTTTGGGAGGTAAAATCAACGCGAAACGGTGTCCGGGGTGGCCACGAGACAGGGGGCGCGCCCTCCCCTCTGGGCGTGGCCTGGGCTCTCGTGGGCCACCCGTAAGGCGGTTGACGCTCTTCTTTTGGCGCAAGAAAGCTAATTTTATGAGAAAGATTTGGGCGAAAGATTCACCCCAATCGGAGTTACGGGTCTCCAGATATAAAGGAAACGGTGAAGGGGTAGAATCTGAGAACGCAAAAACAGAGAGATAGATCCAATCTCGGAGGGGCTCTCGCCCCTCCCAAGCCATGGGAGACAAGGACCAGAGGGGAAACCCTTCTGCCATCTAGGGAGGAGGTCAAGGAAGAAGAAGAAGAAGAAGGGGGGCCCTCTCCCCCTTGCTTCCGGTGGCGCCGGAGCGCTGCCGGGGGCCATCATCATCACCGCGATCTTCACCAACAACTTCACAGCCTTCATCACCAACTCTTCCTCCCTCTATGCAGCGGTGTAACCTCTCTCTTACCCGCTGAGGGAGTCATGGACTAGGGGGCGTCCGGATAGCCGAACTATCATCATTGGCCGGACTCCTAGATTATGAAGATACAAGATTGAAGACCTCGTCCCGTGTCCGGATGGGACTTTCCTTGGCGTGGAAGGCAAGCTTGGCAATATGGATATGTAGATCTCCTACCTTTGTAACCGACTCTGTGTAACCCTAGCCCTCTCCGGTGTCTATATAAACTGGAGGGTTTTAGTCCATAGGACGAACAACAATCATACCATAGGCTAGCTTCTAGGGTTTAGCCTCCTTGATCTCGTGGTAGATCCACTCTTGTACTACCCATATCATCAATATCAATCAAGCAGGAGTAGGGTTTTACCTCCATCAAGAGGGCCCGAACCTGGGTAAAAACATCGTGTCCCTTGTCTCCTGTTACCATCCGCTTAGACGCACAGTTCGGGACCCCCTACCCGAGATCCGCCGGTTTTGACACCGACATTGGTGCTTTCATTGAGAGTTCCTCTGTGTCGTGGCTCATAGGCCCGATGGCTCCTTTGATCATCAACAGTTATGCGGTCCAGGGTGAGACTTTTCTCCCCGGACAGATCTTTGTATTCGACGGCTTTGCACTGCGGGCCAATTCGCTTGGCCATCTGGAGCAGATCGAAAGTTACGCCCCTGGCCATCAGGTCGGATTTGGAAGTTTGAACTATACGACCGATATCCACGGAGACTTGATCTTCGACGGATTTGAGCCACGGCCGAGTGCGCCGCACTATCACGATGGGCATGATTTAGCTCTGCTGCCGGACAGTGCCCTGGAGGCCGCACAAGAGTCCGCTCTGACCCTTAACTCGGAGCCGACCGCGCCGATCGAGGATGGGTGGCTAGACATCGCCTCGGGGGCTACTACCTCTATGGCGATGGAGTCGAATACCGACCCTATCCTTGTGAAGCTCGTGACTCCGAGGTGCCGGACTCCTCGCCGGACTCCGAACCTCCCGCGCCCCTACCAATCGAATCCGGCTGGGCGCCGATCATGGAGTTCACCGTTGTGGACATCTTTCAGCACTCGCCTTTTGGTGACATCCTAAATTCGCTAAAGTATCTCTCATTATCAGGAGAGCCCTGGCCGGACTGCGGTCAGGACGGTTGGGATGCGGACGACGAAGAAATTCAAAACCCACCCACCACCCACTTTGTAGCCACTGTCGACGACCTAACCGACATGCTAGACTTCGACTCCGAAGACATCGACGGTATGGACGACGATGCCAGAGACGACCAAGAACCCGCGCCTACGGGACACTGGAAAGCCACCTCGTCATACGATGTATACATGGTGGATACACCAAAAGGAAGCGATAACGAGGAACAATAGGACGCTGTGAAGGATAATTCCCCCGAAAAACAGCCAAAACAGCAACGCAAGCGCCGCCCGAAGTCCCGCCTCGACAACAGCAACACCCATATAGACCCAGCCATAGAGCAGGGCGAACCAGTGGACGACGAACATGTCACCAGGCAACCATCCGAACAAGATGAATTGGATAAGCAGCCCATCCCCGGCGAAGACAATAGTCCGGATGATCTTACGCCGGACACATCGTTAGAACAGAAAAACCTTTACAAAAGACTCGTCACCACTGCATGAAGTCTGAAGAAGCAGAAGCGGAAGCTCAAAACAGCGGAATAACTACTCAGAATGAGAAGGAGCAAGGTACTCAAGACCGCGGACAAGTACGGCGATAACCGCCAAACAAAGAGCTACCTGAAGCGCAAACTATTGCCCGAATTCGACGAAGAGGCCATAGAGCCCCCACAGTCAAAAAACAAAGGGGCTGCCCAGTCGGATAGACGACCACATGACAAACAAAGAGCGGCAAGCGGCGCCGCACACAAGCCGGCACACGATCCACATAAGGATCCTCACAAAAAGGATAGCCCGGTCAGGTCCATCTACGGGCCAAGAAGGAAGGCTCCTGGGAGCAAAACAACACGTCAAGTGTTCGAAAATAATGGCACACCCAAATACAGGGGCGCCGCACACCCCCTATGTTTCATCAACGAGGTACTGGATCATGAATTTCCAGCGGGATTCAAGCCCGTAAAGATAGAGGCATACGACAGAACAACAGACCCCGGAGTCTGGATTGAGGATTACATCCTACACATACATATGGCTAGAGGAGATGATCTCCATGCCATAAAATACCTACCCCTCAAGCTCAAAGGGCCTGCCCGGCATTGGCTCAAAAGCCTCCCAGAAAATACCATTGGAAGTTGGGAAGAGCTCGAGGATGCGTTTAGGGCAAATTTCCAGGGGACTTATGTTCGCCCTCCGGATGCAGACGATTTAAGTCACATAACTCAACAGCCCGGAGAGTCAGCCTGCAAATTCTGGAACAGGTTCCTTACCAAAAAGAACCAAATAGTCGACTGTCCGGACGCCGAAGCCTTAGCAGCCTTCAAACATAACGTCCGAGACGAACGGCTCGCCAGGCACCTCGGCCAGGAAAAGCCAAGGACAATGGCCGCACTAACAAGCCTCATGACCCGCTTTTGCGCGGGAGAAGATAGTTGGCTGGCAAGATGCAGCACCAACGACCCGAGTACATCCGAGGTCAGGGATGGAAATGGGAAATCACGACGCAGAAAGGACCAGCGCCGGACTAAGGAAAATAGCACAAAGAGCACGGCAGTGAACGCCGGGTTCAAAAGCTCTCGGCCAAACAACAAAACACTGCCTCTTAAGGACAACAGTGAGGAGCTATCCAACCTAAACAAAATCTTGGACAAGATATGTCAAATCCACAGTACCCCCGGGAAGCCTGCAAACCATACCCATAGAGATTGTTGGGTCTTCAAGCAGTCCGGCCGACTTAACGCCGAACACAAGGGGCTCGACGCACCAAGTGAGGACGACGACAAACCCCACAAGCAGAGCGCCATGAAACAAAAGACTTTCCCACAAGAAGTCAAAACAGTGAATTCACTTCAAGTGATAACAAGGAAAAATAGGGCGGCACCTACTAAAGTACGCGCCGCACGGTCCACCCCAGCGGAGTCCCGAAGCTGGATGTGAAACCAATTACTTTCGACCATCAGGATTACTCCAGAGGTATTCGAAACGCAGGATGGACTACTTTGATATTGGATCCTATAATCGACGGGCTACAGTTTACACAAGTCCTAATGGATGGCGGCAGTGATATAAACCTGCTATACCAGGACTCAATCCGCAGAATGGGGATAGACCCTACCAAAATTCGCCATAGCAACACTTCCTTTAAAGGAGTAATGCCAGGCCCTTATGCCAATTGTACGGGCTCCTTATTACTAGAAGTCGTGTTCGGCTCATCCGACAATTTCCGTCGCGAAAAGCTAATCTTCCATATCGCCCCATTTAAAAGTAGCCATCAAGCACTATTGGGACGCGAAGCTTTCGCCCGCTTTAACGCAATACCGCATTACGCGTCTCTTACACTTAAAATGCCCGGTCCACGCGGTATCATCTCATTAAAAGGTAACTTTGAGTGTTCCTCGACCGCGGAAGAACGTGGGACTGCCTTGACAGCCACACACTAATCCGGCTTTGCTGATCAAAGCTCCTAAAACAGGTCACTCAGACCCCGGACACGGTTAGACGAAGTCCGGTATAAATAAACAAGGGGCTTACTAGCTACATAACCATTTACAAGGGGCTGAACGCATGAACAATGAGAGCCAATAAAGCTCAATTTTATTCACTTTTTAAATCATGCTCCGTTTTAAATACATTTTTCGCACACTCTTTTTCCAAACTAAGTTCTTCTCTCTTTACAGATGAACAACGTGCTACACCCGTCCAGGATACAGCACAACGAAGACACAGGCGCAGACGTGCAGCAGGGACCCGTTACAAGGATTCTTTTCAGATTAAGACCCTGCGTAAACCTTTTTTACTGTCTCTTGTTGATACACATCCTCCGGTCTCTTACCATAACCGTGGAGGAGGCTGGCGTTTTGGCATCGGCCGCGTCAGAAGTTTTTCGCGTACCTGGACACTAGGGGCTTAGGGCATTGTTCTGCCCATCATCATAAAGACCGGATACCTTAGGGAGTGTTCGGCGTCTCGAGTTAGGCCTTATATGCATCAGCTCCGAATCATGTCTTTGATCAAATGTTGGGTTTGCCCGGCTCCTATGTTTTGCTGCCTTACGTTCCACTCTATCAGCTAACGCGGCACCAGGAGAACTACTGCGATTGTGCCCCAGTTCGGCCGGGTGAGCACCTCAATAGAGAAAGCCGAAAACTGACTGTCATGATATAGCGAGAGACTGGTCAACCACTCGATCGACCACCGGAATGTTTAGAATTCCTCTACTTTGACGAAGGACCATTTCCCGGTCAGGCACACACGCGCCCCGAGTTCGGAGAGCGCGGTGCCCCTAGGGGCTATATAGTAGCCCCACCATTGAAATCCTATGGCTAAGTGAAAGTGATAAAGCATTATAGTCCGGTTGCCTAGTTTGCTACGCTATCACCTCCTTCACAGGACCAAGACGTTGGATTAAGTGTGAAAATGCGCTTTTTTGTGAACACCCCCGCACCATGTGCGTGGGGGCTGAAGCCGAAGACTGCCATCTTTAGGTTATATATACATATACGTTAACGGCCGCACAGGAGATGTTTCAATACTTGAACGCACAAGTATAAAAAGCCCTTATATTATAAATATGGTTTTACAAATCATACATGTCATTTGAACATAACGTTTTTCGAGCACTGCGACTCTATTAAGCTAGCGCCCTGCAGGACTTCCTCAAAATAGTGCTCAGCGGGTAGTCGGCTTCTGTCCAAATCCCGGGATGCAACGTCGGTGGCATCCATCTCTGCCCAGCATGTTTTGACACGGGCGAGAGCCATCCGTGCACCCTCTATGCATACCGACCGCTTCATCGCCTTGATATGCAGCACCGCATCAAGGAACTGCTGCACCAAGCCAAAATAACTCTTCGGCTTGGGCCTGTCCGGCCATAGATGAGCCATGACATCCTTCATGGCAAGTCCGGACAACCTGTTCAGCTCAGCCCACTCAGCCAATCGATCGGTTAACGGAAGTGGACGCTCCGGACTATGGAATTGAGACCAAAAAAGCTCTTCCATCTCATGATCCTTTTGGCTCCGGAAGTCCATGACTGTGTCCACCGCACTCACCGCCAAATTCAGATAAGCATCCTCCGCACCCCACAACTGGCCCAACTGAGCATACTTCGGGTCCGTAAGCTTCCTACGTAGCAGAAAGGGCTTTCCAGCCGCAATATCCCCAGCCTGACGCAGCTCCTCCTTTATAGCCCTCATCGCCGAGCGGGCATCTTTGGCTTCGGGAGTGGCCTTCTTCAGGTCCTCTTGCTCCGCTCGGCGTTCTCTTTCAAGAAACCCATAGCGATCGGTAGCATCCTTCAGCTTCACGGCCATTTCGGCCATCTCCTCCCTGCTTCGGCAGTGAGCAGCCTTTTCGGCTTTTAGCTCTTCGGCCGCCTTCAAGGCAGCCGCATCACTCTTTCTGGCTTGCTCCTTGACTCGGGCAAGCTCCGCCCGAAGCTCCTCCATAGCAGCGGTGCCATCTGCATCAAGCATACATATTGTCAGGCGTGGGCATTAGCTCCCTTACCAGGTGACCGCGGAGAAGCCACCTACCTTGTGACTCGTCAAGCCGTTTATTGACCAGCGCGATGTCCGCATCCGCAACGTCAAGTTGCCGCTTCAGTTCGGCAACTACATCAGTCCGGCTGGCCACCGAACGCCCCGCCACCTGTACGGGAAGAGCGACACCTTATAACTGAGATTATGATCCTGGCATGCTGTCGTTTTTTCGGCAACATACCGAGTCTCAGGGGCTACTATCTATACAGGGCGCATTCTAAGCGCAAAACTGTCAAAAAGTATGGTCGTTTTTACGTACCTCAAACCCCGTCCGTAAACTTCTGACAGCCTCATGCAACCCGCTCTCAGCGGATGAAATCCTTTCAATCACCGTACCCATTAATGTACGGTGATCTTCTGGGATAGACGCCCTCTTGAGCAGATCCTTCAGCTCCTCCGGCCGTACACTAGTTGGGGCCGAACTCTCCGGCCCCGCCGGACTCGGGGAGATCCTCCGCGACGACACCTCAGGGTCGTCCGCCCCGCCTGACGGTGCGGCAGATGGAGGCGTCTCGCTCTCCATCATCTCCGGGCGAAGATCCCCCGAAGATGAGCTCTGCTGAGAAGGGCTGAGATCCGAACTACAAGGTAAGAACTTCGGTTATCCTCAGAAATAAAAACAGGGATGTCCCTTGTTATAAAACTCCTCTTTTCTACTTATGGTTCGCTGGAGGGCCGATTCCCTTGCGGAAATAGTGCGGCCGGGGTTTCTCCCGGCGCAGGACCCTCCGGTGAAGATTTCTTCCCCCGCTTTGAGGCCTTGACCTCCGGATCTTCGGAAGCGGTCCTGTTCTCCCCCTGGAGGGAAGGATTCTCGATCCCCCCTTTCTTGAAAGCCTCTTTAGCAGAGCCAGTAGTTTCCCTGTTTCCCCCTTCGCCCACTTCTAAAGGCGCAACCTCTAGCATCCTGGCTAGCACGGGATCCGGCGTGGTCTCAGGGAGGGGGCCGGACACCTGATCAGCTTTGCCTCTGCTATCCACTCCTATTCAGGGGAAAACTTTTTAAAAGAGCAAGAATTATGATGAATATACGGATAGCACGTCCGGGCACGGGAACTACTTACTTGAGTATCCGGGCGATTGCAGCTTAGGCCGGCATCCTCGGTCAAGTCCGGACACATCTCTTGTGATCCGAAGAACAGTTTGTACATCTCCACGGGCGTCGCACCCATGAGGTGGTGGAGAGCTCGCGGTCCCTCCGGATTGAATTCCCATAGCCGAAGAGGGCGACGTTTGCAGGGCAGAAGGCGCCGGATCAGCACAACCTGCGCCACTACGACCAGATTGATCTCCCTCTCTTGGAGGTCTCGCATCCGGCCCTGCAGTATTGGTACGTCCTTGGACGGCCCCCAGTCAAGCCCTTTGTTGACCCACGACGCCAGCCGCTGTGGAGGACCCGGACAAAAGGCAGGTGGCGCCGCTTGCCTGGTGCCCTTGGGAGCGGTGATGTAGAACCACTCCTGTTGCCACAAACCAAGCTCCTCTTGAAAAGAGCCCTCGGGCCATGGAGCATCGACCCTCTTGCTTATAACAGCTCCTCCGCACTCTGCCTGCCGCCCTTCGATCATCCTCGGCTCCACGTTGAAAGTCTTGGGCCACAATCCGAAGTGAGGGGTAGTGCGGAGGAAGGCATCGCAGACAACAATGAAAGATGAGATGTGGAGGATGGACTCCGGAGCCAAGTCATGGAACTCCAGCCCATAATAGAACATGAGCCCCCTCACGAAGGGGTCCGTCGGGAAGCCTAAACCCCGACGGAAGTGAGACATGAACACCACGCTCTCACCAGGCTCGGGGGTGGGAATAACTTGCCCTTGGGCGGGCAGCCTATGCGAAATCTCGCAGGTTAGATACCTGGCATCTCTCAGCTTTAGCACGTCCTCTTCTGTGCACCCACCGGCCCTGTAGGTCGGAGCCGGACATTGTCGAAGGTCCAAAGCACTCGAATCTGGAGCCTTGGGTGTTGGAACTCAGGGCGAGGGGCGGATTCGATTAAGGATTGAAGAAAAGGAACATGCCTTGGTCTCATTATAAAGGGGTAGAATACCAAGGGCCGTCCCCATGACCGTTTGGAACTCGCCTCCGATGGAGGGGGCGTGGCAACGGGCGCGGGTGGGTTACCCACGTCCGTATTGATGAGAATCCCGGAATAAGGGGGCACGATCTCTGCTTCAACAAGACGTGCCAAGGAAACCGCTTCGCTAAACGCGGTGAGGTGGAATAATAAAAACGATTCGAGTAAAGGCTTGGCCGTGGTGTGACGTCACGCCACGAAATACGTCAGCAGATTGAACTTGTGTGACAATTATTCTCTCTACGGAGATATGTGGAATTTATTTTGCAGAGCCGGACACTATCCTGGCGTTCACAATCCTCTACGAATTATTCGGAGGGGGAACCCGCCTTGCAATGCCGAAGACAATATGCACGCCGGACTCGTCGTCATTGAAGCCTGGTTCAGGGGCTGCTGACGGAGTCCTGGACTAGGGGGTGTCCGGATAGCTGAACTATCATCATTGGCCGGACTCCAAGATTATGAAGATACAAGATTGAAGACCTCGTCCCGTGTCTGGATGGGACTTTCCTTGGCATGGAAGGCAAGCTTGGCAATATGGATATGTAGATCTCCTACCTTTGTAACCGACTCTGTGTAACCCTAGCCCTCTCCGTGTCTATATAAACCGGAGGGTTTTAGTCCATAGGACGAACAACAATCATACCATAGGCTAGCTTCTAGGGTTTAGCCTCCTTGATCTCGTGGTAGATCCACTCTTGTACTACCCATATCATCAATATCAATCAAGCAGGAGTAGGGTTTTACCTCCATCAAGAGGGCCCGACACCCACTGAAATCTCTACTTAAACATGGTGCTCAACGCTATATACTATTTCCCAATGATGTATGGCTATCTTATGATGTTTGAGTAGATCCGTTTTGTCCTATGGGTTAATTGATGATCGTGATTGGTTTGAGTTGCATGTTTTATTATTGGTGCTGTCCTATGGTGCTCTCCGTGTCGCGCAAGCATGAGGGATACCCGCTGTAGGGTTTGAAATATGTTTATGATTTGCTTATGGTGGGTGGCGTGAGTGAACAGAAGCACAGACCCGAGTAAGTAGGTTGTTTGCGTATGGAATAAAAGGGGGACTTGATACTTTAATGCTATGGTTGGGTTTTACCTTAATGAATCTTTAGTAGTCGCGGACGCTTGCTAGAGTTCCAATCATAAGTGCATAGAATTCCAAGTAAGGAATGATATGTTATCTTATGCCTCTCCCTCAAATAGAATTGCAATAGTGATTGTCGGTCTAGTAACATAGTCAATTGCTTAAGGGGCAATTCCACAACTCCTACCACCACTTTTCCACACTCGCTATATTTACTTTATTGCTTATTTATCTAAACAGCCCCTAGTTTATGTTTACGTGCTATTTATTATCTTGCAAACCTATCCTATCACACCTACAAAGTATTTCTAGTTTCATACTTGTTCTAGGTAAAGCGAACATCAAGCGTGCGTAGAGTCGTATCGGCCGATAGGACTTGAGAGAGTATTTGTTCTACCTTTAGCTCCTCATTGGGTTCAACACTCTTACTTATCGAAAGAGGCTACAACTATCCCGTATACTTGCGGGTCATCAACTACCTATTGATGATAGCTTTCCTGACAAACAATTAGCGGTCATTAATGCTTCTCATACTACTCCTTGGTATGCTGATTATGCTAATTACATTGTTGCTAAATTTATACCACCTAGTTTCACATACCAGCAAAAGAAAAAGTTCTTTTATGATTTAAGACATTACTTCTGGGATGACCAACACCTTTATAAAGAAGGAGTAGATGGTGTTATTACACGTTGTGTACCTGAGCATGAACAGGAACAGATCCTACACAAGTGTCACTCTGAATCATATGGAGGACACCACGCTGGAGATAGAACTGCACATAAGGTATTGCAATCTGGTGTTTATTGGCCTACTCTCTTCAAAGATGCTCGTAAGTTTGTCTTATCTTGTGATGAATGTCAAAGAATTGGTAACATTAGTAGACGTCAAGAAATGCCTATGAATTATTCTCTTATTATTGAACCATTTGATGTTTGGGGCTTTGATTATATGGGACCTTTTCCTGCCTCTAATGGTTACACACATATTTCAGCTGCTGTTGATTACGTTACTAAGTGGGTAGAAGCTATTCCAACTAGTAGTGTTGATCATAACACCCCTATTAAGATGCTTAAAGAAGTTATTTTTTCGAGGTTTGGAGTCCCTAGATATCTTATGACTGATGGTGGTTCACATTTTGTTCATGGTGCTTTCCGTAAGATGCTTGCTAAGTGTTAATCATAAAATCGCATCTCCTTATCACCCGCATTCTAGTGGTCAAGTAGAGTTGAGCAATAGAGAGCTCAAATTAATTTTGCAAAAGACTGTGAATAGATCTAGAAAGAATTGGTCCAAGAAACTAGATGATGCATTATGGGCCTATAGAACTGCATACAAAAATCCTATGGGTATGTCTCCGTATAAGAAGGTTTATGGAAAAGCATGTTACTTACCTCTAGAACTTGAACATAAAGCATATTGGGCTATTAAAGAGCTCAACTATGACTTCAAACTTGCCGGTGAGAAGACGTTATTTGATATTAGCTCACTTGATGAATGGAGAACCCAAGCTTATGAGAATGCCAAGATATTCAAAGAAAAAGTCAAACACTGGCATGACAAAAGGATACAAAAGCGTGAGTTTAACGTAGGTGATTATGTGTTATTATTCAACTCTTGTTTAAGACTCTTTGCAGGAAAACTTCTCTCTAAATGGGAAGGTCCTTACGTTATCGAGGAGGTCTATCGTTCCGGTGCCATAAAAATCAACAACTTCAAAGGCACAACTCCGAGGGTGGTGAATGGTCAAAGAATTAAACATTATATCTTAGTTAATCCTATCAATGTTGAAACTAATATTGTTGAGACCGTAACCCCGGAGGAATACATAAGGGACACTTTCCAGAACGTTCCAGACTCCGAAAAGGAATAGGTAGGTGGTACGATAAGTAAACCGACTCCAAAACAATTCTAATGGCATTTTTTATCCACTTTGGAATATTTAACAATTTTGGAAAGAAAGAAGTAGTCCGGGAAGGACACGAGGCCTCCACGAGGGTGGAGGGCGCGCCCACCCTTCCTGGGCGCGCCCCCCCTCGTGTGCCTCCCGGACTCTGTTTTCTTGCACGTTACGTATTTTGGTCGGTAAAAATTCATTATATAATCTCCCGAAGGTGTTGACCAACGTATCACGCAAATATCCTCTGTTTTCGTTTCGAGCTGTTTCTGTTACAGATCTAGATCACCATGACGTCGCCCTCCTTCAACAATAAAGACAAGGATGCTTGGCTACTAAAGATAGAGCTGAAGAGAGAAGAACCGGAAGAGATCAACAAGGATGAAGGGATCAAGAAGGCCATGGAGGTTCAAGCTCCGGCGGTGAAAGAAGAAAACATCCCTCAACCTTTACCTAACTGAAATAGCTAGTTATCGACTAGAGGGGGGGGGGGTGAATAGGCGATATTTATGAAAGTCTTTAATACATGAGAGTTTCGTAGACAAACAATATAAACACACTATTCGATTGCAGCGGAAGGTAGACTACCCTAGACAAGCCATAGTCAAGTATTCAATGAAGTGAAAGCATGAAGACTAATAGATGCTAGGTAGTAAGGATCAGGATGGAAGATAGTATGAAGCCAATCAGAACAAGTAGTCACACAGTGAAGTCAAACAGATAATGCAAGCAGGCAATGACTTCACGAAGACAAACTGAAAGTAAAGAGAAGTAAGAGATAGAACCAGTGGCTTTAGAAGGACAGGGATTTGTTCGACCAGTTCCAGTTGCTGTGACAACTGTACGTCTGGTTAGGGAGGCTGAGATTCAACTCAGAAGACCGCGTCTTCACCTTATTCCCCTTGAGCTAAGGACACTTAAGGCCCAATTCTTTTGCCATAATCTGGGGATTCTCCCAGAATCCGACCCCTACCCAGCTTCTCCCAGAATCTTTGAGCCCAATTTGTTTTACAATTCTATCTAGTTAGGGTCTAATTAGACAGGATTGTAAGACAAATGAGGCTCAAAGATTTTGGGAGAAGCTAGGTAGGGGTTGGATTCTGGGAGAATCCCCAGATTCTAGCAAAAGAACTGGGCCTTAGTCCCCGCCCAATCACTCTGGTAAGTCTTCAAGGTAGACTTCCAAACCTTCACAGACTTCGTTCACCGGCAATCCACAATGGCTCTTGGATGCTCAGAACGTGATGCCTAACCGGCTGGAGGATTCACAGTCCTCAAGTGTAACAAGTCTTCAGATCACGCGGACAGAAAGACTTCAGTGATGCCAAACACTCTTTGGGCTCTGGGTGGTTTGGGCTTTATCCTCACAAGGATTCTCTCTCGAAAGCTTCGGCGGTGGGTTGCTCTCAAACGACAAAAGCCGTGTACTAACTCTGAGCAGCCACCAATTTATGGTGTAGGGGGTGGGCTATTTATAGCCACTGGGCAACCCGACTGGATTTGTCCGAAATGACCTGGGTCACTAAGGAACTGACACGTGTCACAACGGTCAGATTTGAAACACACGCGGCAACTTGACTTGGGCTACAAGTAAAGCTAACTTATGCGACTCAGGATAAGATTTGCTCTCATTGTCTTTGCTCGAAGACATAGGATTTGGTTGAGCATCACTTCAGTCACTCTGACTTTGTTCACTTGGACCCCACATAACAGTGCGGTGGTTCCTATGACTCAACAAAGAAGAAAAAGAAACAACAAAACTGTCGGCGTCCTGGGAATGGGGGTCCCCAGACTTGCCTGCCTGCAGCCCGCGGCGTGGCTCAAAGGAGGCCCAGCACATCCCATCTTCATCAACACAGACTCAAGACCCTCGCGAGGGGCCAAGCCTCGCGGGGAGGACGACAAGAAGCTTCCTCAGGCACAGCCTCGTCAGGCTGGCTCGCGAGGAGGCGGAGAGTTCAAGGCGGGGTACCTCGCGAGGTGCCCATGACGCAAGCCATGACGACCAAGGGCGCCAGTTGGGCGCCAGCCCGCGCAGTGCCCTCCTTTCCTCTTCGGTGCAAAGGGAGCAAGCGCAGGCGAGAGCATCAACCAAAGGCGTCCATTTCGGTGCAACAAGACCAAGACCAGCCCAACGGCCAGAAGGAAGTCATTGTGGAGCCCAAGCCGGCGTCACCACCAGAGCCTTTGACAGGCGAGGACCAATTTAGTCAGGATAAGTGTACCCGCTGTTCCCCTTCAAAATGGCCAATTGTTGGCGCCCTTCCCCCTCAATATTTGGGAAGAGGCCCGGGGCCTTTGCCTATAAATAGGGCTAGCCACCCACAGGGTAGAGGCATCGAGATAACAAGGATAGAAAGACGCAGAGAGAGAGAGAGAGGCGACTGAACTCCCCCTAGCAGTTCATCGCGCCAGCCAAGAACAGACCCTCGCGAGGCTGTTCTTCCATTGTACTGTTCCTCATCCGCCCAAGAGGCAATCCACCACACCACACACTGGAGTAGGGTATTATACCACAATGGTGGCCTGAACCAGTATAAATCTTGTGTCTCTTGTGTTGTTTAGTTTGGTAGTTTAGGTCCTAGCGATTCGGTGAGGAGCGAGCTAGTAGAGGGTTGAATCTTCGCGCGCACCCCAGTGTTCGAACCTCAATGGTCTGCCGGAACCCGAAATCCGACATTTGGCGCGCCAGGTAGGGGTGCGCCGGAATTTGCCTTCCGTCGTCTCGTTCTTCTCCGACCATCGCATCCATGTCTGACGCTCGACGGGCTCGCGCCGAGCGCCGAGCCGCCCTCGCTTCCCATGTCGCCCAGACGGCTCCCGTCAGCGGGCGCCCTCGCCATTCCCCGTCACCTGCCGTCAACGCCGCCACCGGCCCGGCAGGGAACGGGCAGCAAGCATCGTCCCAGCATTCCCAGTGACCTCTAGGGAGGAGCCGCGCAGCTTCTTCCTCACCCACCCCGTCGCGCCGGCTCCCTCGGTCGTCGCGGCCCTCCTGGGCGGCTCGCAGGCGCCGCCCTCCAGCCGCCACGTCAAGCCATTCGTCCGCCGGGTCGGCGCCGCCTCCATGAGGCAGGGGGCTCCCTCGGGCCGGACGGAGCTGTCGGCCGGGCTGACCTTCGACTCTGAGGACCACCCCACCAACTCGGCCTGCTTGGGCGCGCTCCCCATGCTCTGCACGCCCACCATCTGCCAGGTGGCCGTCACCAGGACCCTCATCGATGGTGGCGCGGGCCTCAACGTGCTCTCAGTTGAGGCCTTCAACCTCCTCTGCATACCCCGGGAGCGGCTGCAACCCAGCCAGCCTTTCTCGGGCGTCGGAGGCGGGTCGTCCAGCTCCTTGGGGCAGATCCGACTTCCGGTAACTTTCGGCACCTACGACAATTTCCACATGGAGCAGGTCGATTTCGACATCGCCCCCATCGGCCTCCCCTACAATGCCATCCTCGGCTATCCAGCATTGGCCAAATTCATGGCCGCGACTCACCCGGGGTACAACCTCATGAAGATGCCCGGGAGCAACGGCGTCCTCACCGTGCCCGGAGACACCGAAGGTGCGCTACGAGTACTCAAGCTCGCCCTCAAGACGGCGCGGCGGCGCGGCCCGCCGACGCCGAAACCCCCAAGCCCAAGGGGGCTGCGCCGACCAAGAAGAAGCAGTTGTTCACCCAAGACAAGGCGGAGACCAAGCAGATACCTGTCGGCGAGGACGGGTCCACTAACGCCACTTTCACCATAGGCGCCAACCTCGAGCCCGAGCAGGAGGAGGCCCTGGTCAAGTTCCTGCATGCAAACAAGAAGGTGTTCGCCTGGGAGCCCGATCAGCTGGCAGGGATCCCACGGGGCATAATCGAGCACCACCTCAACGTGTGTCCCAACGTACGTCCCGTGAAGCAAAAGGCGAGGAGGCAGTCCAGTAAAAAGCAGGCCTTCATCGTCCAAGAGACCCGCAAGCTAGAAGCCGCGGGGGTTATTCGCGAGGTCCGATACCCGGATTGGTTGGCCAACCCCGTGGTTGTGTCAAAGAAGGGAGGAAAGGAACGCATGTGTGTCGACTTCACCAACCTCAACAAAGCATGCCCGCAAGATCCGTTCCCGCTCCCTCGCATCGACCAGATCATTGATTCCACCGCTGAGTGTGACCTGTTATGCTTCTTGGATGCCTTCTCCAGGTATCACCAGATCAAGATGGCGGTGGAAGATGTGGAGAAGATGGCCTTCCTAACCCCGCGTGGGGTGTACTGCTATACGTGCATGCCGTTCGGACTGCGCAACGCGGGGGCAACCTTTCAGCGGTTCATGCACATCACCTTGGGCCCATAGCTAGGGAAGAATGTGGAGGCTCACGTTGATGACATCATAGTGAAGTCTCGCGAGGCCAAGACCCTGATACAAGACCTGGAGGAAACCTTCACGAGCCTCAACACGGTGAGCCTGCGACTCAACATGGAGAAGTGTGTGTTTGGAGTCCCCTCGGGCAAGCTCTTGGGTTTCCTCGTGTCCCACCGAGGCATCGAGGCCAACCCAGAAAAGGTCAAGGCAGTTGAGGACATGAGCCCACCAAAGACCCTCTGGGAAATGCAGAAGCTCACGGGGCGCGTGACAGAGCTGGGGCGCTTCATCTCCCGATTGGGGGAGCGGGCGCTGCCTTTCTTCCAGCTGATGAAGAAAAAGGGGCCCTTTGAATGGACTGAAGAGGCCGACAAGGTGTTCCAAGATCTCAAGAGATACCTAACCAGCCCTCCAGTGATGGTGGCCCCGCGCCCTCAGGAGGCCTTGGTACTCTACCTCGCCGCCACTCCCTACTCCGCTAGCGCAGCCCTGGTGGCGGTTAGAGAGGAGCGTCGGGCCAAGACCACGGCAGCCACCCGAGCCAAGGCAAAGCTGGATAAAAAGGGACTTGCGGAAGTCACCACCATGACTGAGGAAGACCAGCCGCCGCAGTGGAGTGCACCAGGGGCGGGAGCGGCCCTTCCTCCAGGCAACCAGCTTCGGGAGGATCCACCACCTTAGGAGGCACCACGGCTTCCGGAGGACGCCACCAGCACCGACGCCCCAAGCCTCGTCGAGCACCCGGTGTACTTCGTCGGCACGGTGTTATGGGATGCGAGGGCACGGTACCCCATGCCGCAGAAGCTCCTCCTCGCGCTGCTGGTTGCTTCGTGTAAGCTGCGTCACTACTTCCAGGGTCATCCAATCAAGGTTGTCTCAGCATACCCCTTGGAAAGGGTGCTCAGGAGCCCTAACTCAGCCGGAAGGGTCGCCGAGTGGAACATTGAACTACAAGCATTCCAGCTCGAGTTCAGCACGACCAGAGTCATCAAGGGGGCCGCGCTAGCAGATTTTGTGGCCGAATGGACGGAGGCACCAGGCCTCAGGGCCGGCGAGGATCGATCCCTTTCCCCAGGAAGCGAGGCGCCAGAAGGCTGGGTCATGTACTTTGACGGAGCGTTCTCCAGGCAGGGCGCTGGTGCTGGGGCGGTGCTCATATCTCCCACTCAGGACAAACTCTACTACGCCGTGCAGCTCTGTTTCCAGCAAGGCGAGAAGGTCGCCAACAATATAGCAGAGTACGAGGGACTGATAGCGGGCCTGAAGGCCGCCGCTGCCCTGGGAGTGAAGCGTCTTACTATCAAGGGCGATTCACAGCTCCTTGTCAATTTCTCCAACAAGGTATACGAGCCAAGAGATGAGCACATGGAGGCCTACCTTGCGGAGGTCCGCAGGATGGAGAAGCAGTTCTGGGGGTTGGAGCTACAGCATGTGCCCCGCGGCACTAATCAAGAGGCCGACGACATTGCCAAACGAGCCTCCAGGAGGCTGCCCCAGGAGCCGGGCATCTTTGAGGAACGACTCTTCAAGCCTTCGGCCCTACCACCATTGTCGAGCATAGCACAGCCTCGGGTGGAGTTTCCTCAGCCACCTGCCTCGGGAGCCCCGGCCAGTGGCCCGGCCTCAGGAGCACGCCTGCTGCTGACGATGGAGCCTCAGGAGGGGTGCTGGATCACAGAGCTCAGGAGTTACTTAATGCAAGGGACCTTGCCGGAGAAGGAGGAGGAGGCAGAGCGTGTGGCGCGGCAAGCCACAGCGTACTGCATCATGGATGGAGAGCTCTACCAGAAACGACCGAACGATGTGTCCCTGCGTTGCATCACCAGGGAACAAGGGAAGGAACTGCTGGCAGATATACACGGTGGAGACTGTGGGCATTATTCATCATCACGGACCCTCGTCTGCAAGGCGTTCCGCAACGGTTTCTATTGGCCCACTGCGCTCAATGACGCTGTCGAACTTGTGAAGGCTTGCGAGGCCTGCCAATTCCATGCCAAGCAGATCCATCAGCTGGTAGGAGGTCTGCAAACCATACCCCTCACATGGCCATTCGCGGTCTGGGGGCTGGATATCCTGGGCCCTTTTCCTCGGGCGCCAGGGGGCTATAGCTACCTCTACATCGCCGTGGACAAGTTCACCAAGTGGGCCGAAGTCGAGGCCGTCCGCTCCATCCCTGCTGGTTCTGCGGTCAAGTTCATAAAGGGCATCGTGAGCCGGTTCAGAGTGCCGAACCGCATCATCACTGACAACGGTTCGCAGCTCACCAGTAACCTTTTCAAAACGTATTGCGCTAACCTTGGAACGCAGATATGCTACGCTTCGGTGGCGCACCCCCGAAGCAACGGCCAGGCCGAGCGGGCCAATGCAGAAGTCCTGAGAGGCCTCAAGACCAGGACATTCAAGAAGAAACTGGAGGCCAGCGGCAGAGGCTGGTATGACGAGCTTCAGTCCGTGTTGTGGTCCATCCGCACAACCGCGACCAAGCCGACTGGGGAGACCCCCTTCTTCCTGGTCTATGGAGCCGAAGCGGTCCTCCCTCACGAGGTCAGGCCTCGATCCGCGCGGGTCCTGGCATTCGATGAGACGCTGCAGGACGCCATGCGGGGGATGGACCTCATGCTGGGGGAGGAGCGTCGTCGAGAAGCTGCGCTGCGAGCGGCAAGGTACCAGCAGGCACTCCGGCGATACCACTACCGCAACATCCGCCCTAGAACTCTCGAGGTAGGGGACCTCGTGCTCCGGCGGATCCTCTCCAGGGAGGGACTGCATAAGCTCTCTCCTATGTGGGAGGGCCCATTCAAGGTTGTTCATGTTTCCAGGCCCGGCTCCGTGCACTTGGAGACTCGGGAGGGAGTACCTGTACAGAACGCGTGGAACATCCAGCACCTCCGGAGGTTTTACCCCTGAAAAGGCCCAGAGCCTGTGAAGAAGGCGAATGCCTGCGAAGCTCATCTTTTTGGAAAAGGCCCAGAGCCTGTGAAGAAGGCGAATGCGTGTGAAGCTCATCTTTTTGGAAAAGGCCCAGAGCCTGTGAAGAAGGCGAATGCCTGCGAAGCTCATCTTTTTGGAAAAGGTCCAGAGCCTGTGAAGAAGGCGAATGCCTGTGAAGCTCATCTTTTTGGAAAAGGCCCAGAGCCTGTGAAGAAGGCGAATGCCTGTGAAGCTCATCTTTTTGGAAAAGGCCCAGAGCCTGTGAAGAAGGCGAATGCCTATGAAGCTCATCTTTTGAGAAAAGGCCCGGAGCTTGTGAGGAAGGCGAATGCCTGTGAAGCTGTCGCATTTTGGAAAGGGCCCGGAGCCCGTGAAGAGGGCCAACGCCCGTGAAGCTTGCTTCCCCGAAGAAAGGCCTGGAGCCTGTGAAGAAGGCCAATGCCTGTGAAGCTCACCACCCGTGACACTCTCACGTAATAATGAGTTGGGGCTGTACACACCCCGGAGTCTCAGGGGTGCCGGCCTTAGGCCCTGGGGCTCCTTCCCATGCCCAGTGGCAGCACTTAGCTCCGCGCTGGTGAGAAGACGTCGAAGACTAGACTAGGTGCCGGACACGGCTTTTTCATTTGCTTTCTGCAGTTGGCTAGTTCATTCCCATTTGGAGTTTTTATCGAAATTGTCGCCGCCTTTTGACCTGTGGTTCTTCAACTTTTTCCACTCTCCAGCCTCGATTTCTCTTGCACGGGGGCTCACGAGGTGGAAGCCCCGGGAGCCCTCGCGAGCGTTCCTGCCCCTATCGCTCAAGTTTCACGGCCCGGGTCCACTACCGGAGCACCCCTCCGGACCATGCCTCACGGGCACCACGACGCGAATACAGGGCCTGGGTCGGTCGCCCCTGCGGCCGAGGCTAGGGATTACTTGTGAATGGGCATACAGCAGAAAGGAACGATACTCGGATAACAAAAACAGTAATATGATTGACGACGTTAACCCAAACGCGCCCCCACGGGGCCACACATTGCTGTCTTTTTGTGCAGGAGAAGAGAAAGGAAATAACAAAAGTAGGCGAAGCACGTCCCGCGCCGGCCCTCTTGGCAGACTCGAGCTGCCTCCGGAGCTCAGGCAGACTCCCTCTCGCGCTTCACCGGGACGCGACGGCGAGCAGACCCGCTGCCACCCTCCAAGCAGGCGCGACGGCGTGGAGGCTGGCCGTGGCCGCTGCTAGAAGGGTCGCTACCCGAAGAAGAGCTGGTGAAGCTTGAGGAGTCACGGGCGTCGCCAACCGCCCGCGTGCTGCCCTCTCCGTCCTCGCCGGGGCTGAGTCCCTGGCCGCGGTCGTCGTCTTCGGGGCAGCACCCCGCACGGCGACCATCTTCCCCAAACACTCTCACGTAGAGGGTGTCATCACTGTCAAACTTGAAGTGCAGAGAGCACCGACGGCGGAGACCACGCGCGCGAGCAAACGTCTGCCAGCCGCGGATCAGGGCCAGGTTCCCTGCGGCGGAGACCTCCAGCAAAGCCCACGAGGCCCGGCTGCAGCAGCCATCCGCCTTGAGCCAGAGGCCACCCAAGGCGCCAGCTGGGAGCTCACCCAGGAGGAAGCGAGGGAGCTGAAGCCGGGCGCCGGTCGGCTCCACCGCCCACACAATGAACTCCGGCAGCACCTCCGCAGTATGGAGGCGCGGCCTCAGGGGACACACGGCCGAACCACGCCCGCCGACCATGGCCAGCCGCTCGTCGCCGTGCAGAGAGCCACCTCCGCGGCCACGGGGGACCTCTGTGGAGGCCACAGGATGCTTGCGAGGGCAACCTCAACCGCACTTGGGCGGGGGAGAGGAAGACTCGACCTGGCAGGCCTTTCCTTTCTCTGTGGCTGAAAACTTCCTTGGTGGAGCCATGGAGAAGAAGGAGAAGCAAGAGGGGATAGGCTAGAAGGGCGCATGCCGTTCCATACTTATAGCCGGCGAAGGCCAACCGTCGACCTCCACGATCGCAGGTAATCATGACCCACTTGGCATGCAGGGACTTGTTGAATCCGTGCGATTACCAAGGCGTCGTGGGGAAGCGGAGTCGCCCCCGACCAATCGACTGCCACACGGCGCCCAAGGCCACATGCTATTAGGGCCCGCGACGCTTTGCACTTGCCCTTTCGCCTCTCTGCTCGGCCAAGTTCGGGCGCGCCGTGGGCCCGGGGGCTACTGTCGGCGTCCTGGGAACGGGGGTCCCCAGACTTGCCTGCCTGCGGCCTGCGGCGTGGCTCAAAGGAGGCCCAGCACAACCCATCTTCATCAACACAGGCTCAAGACCCTCGCGAGGGGCCAAGCCTCGTGGGGAGGACGACAAGGAGCTTCCTCAGGCACAGCCTCGTCAGGCTGGCTCGCGAGGAGGCGGAGAGTTCAAGGCGGGGTACCTCGCGAGGTGCCCATGACGCAAGCCATGACGAGCAAGGCCGCCAGTCGGGCGCCAGCCCGTGCAATGCCCTCCTTTCCTCTTTGGTGCAAAGGGAGCAAGCGCAGGCGAGAGCATCAAGCAAAGGCGTCCATTTCGGTGCAACAAGACCAAGACCAGCCCAACGGCCGGAAGGAAGTCATTGTGGAGCCCAAGCCGGCGTCACCACCAGAGCCTTTGACAGGCGAGGACCAACTTTAGTCAGGATAAGTGTACCCGTTGTTCCCCTTCAAAATGGCCAATTGTTGGCGCCCTTCCCGCTCAATATTTGGGAAGAGGCCCGGGGCCTTTGCCTATAAATAGGGCTAGCCACCCACAGGGTAGAGGCATCGAGATAACAAGGATAGAAAGATGCAGAGAGAGAGAGAGGCGACTGAACTCCCCCTAGCAGTTCATTGCGCCAGCCAAGAACAGACCCTCGCGAGGCTGTTCTTCCATTGTACTGTTCCTCATCCGCCCAAGAGGCAATCCACCACACCACACACTAGAGTAGGGTATTACACCACAATGGTGGCCTGAACCAGTATAAATCTTGTGTCTCTTGTGCTATTCAGTTTGGTAGTTTAGGTCCTAGCGATTCAGTGAGGAGCGAGCCGGTAGAGGGTTGAATCTTCGCGCACACCCCAGTGTTCGAACCTCAAGGGTCTGCCGGAACCCGAAATCCGACAAAAACAACTAAGTATTCGCGCTCCATAGTCTTCACTCAATGTCTTCTCGTGTCATAGTCTTCAATGTGAATATCTTCACAGACCACCATTGTCTTCAATGTCTTCACACATTTTTAGGGGTCATCTCCAGTAGGTAAACCGAATCAATGAGGGACTACTACGTGTGTTATCCTGCAATTCTCACAAACACATTAGTCCCTCAACCAGGTTTGTTGTCAATACTCCAAAACCAACTAGGGGTGGCACTAGATGCACTTACAATCTCCCCCTTTTTGGTGATTGATGACAAACTGGTTGAAGTTTTCAACGGGGATAAAAGTATGTGAAATTGTAAGGATTAAGATATTGTCTTCATAGATGGCAAAAAGGCTCCCCCTTAAGATGTGCATATGAATGTTTTGCATTGGAATGCAAATGCACATGGCAGGTTGTACTTGTGGAGATCCTCTTCACCATATGAAGACAATACATCATGCATGAACAGATATACAAGAATAATGACATGCATAATGAAAAATGGATGTCTGTGGAATGAGTTTATGCGGGATTTATCATCGCATATGCGGATTTTTATCATCGCATCACACAGAATAGCAGAAAAAGTAGCATATGACCATCAAGTTTAAGTGTTACAACTCAAATACCCAAATGTATCAAAACCAGAGTTGTAAGCACTAGGCAAAAATATCAGCCACCCATCAGGACCTGCTTGAAGACTATCAACATATGCTTCTCCCCCTTTTGTCAGTAAGGACCAAAAAGGTTTGAAGACATAGTCTCTACTCGTTCCCATGAGGAGTAGGTGAAGTAGCAGGGTCGGCGTTGAGGTTTGGTGGTGCAGAAGAACTTGGTGCAGTGTCGACACACGCTGAGGTTGGAGGTGGTGAGATAGCATCATCTGCGTCATCGAAGACTCTGGCATTCACAGTTGCTGCGGAGGAGGAGTACTCTGAATCTTCAAGAGACGGGGTTCTGCGTAAGACAGCATTCCTGGGAGGAGTGGAGTCGAACTTGAATCTCTCACTGAAGCCATTTTCTTGAAGATCAGCTTCAGCACTTAGCAATGTCAGACCCTTCCAGGACCTTTGATAGGTTTCATGGGTGACAAAGGCATTCTTGGTGGCAAGATTGCGAATGCGATTGACATCCACCAAGAGGCTTTGCATTTGTCACTTCATCCAGTAGTGATGCTTGTCATGTTTTTGATGCAAGGCCACGAGAAGATCTCGGTCATTGAGCACACGAGATCGCTTCCAAGGCCTTGGAGCAATGGTGCTTTCAGTGGCTTTAGTGCGTGCATAGCGAGTGGTGCCGGCCAGTGGATAAACACAAGAAGCAACCTGAACACCTTCAACATGCTGGGAAAAGCTCTAACGATCTGCATTGTGAAGGTATAGTGCGTCCTTGGCAGGCTCTGGGTTAATGGCTTCAATGGACATATCAACCTCTGGTAGAAATATGAGATGGTTATGAGCAGAGGGCTGATAGTCAATGGCAGAGTGAAGTTTGATCAGATGGATAATCCAAGGAGCATAGAATTTCAGACCAAAGATGTCAGACCCAGATGCAGCAAACTGGCGAATGAAGAAATCTTGAGTATTGAAGCTTTTGCCATTGAGAATATAGAAGACCAATGTCTTCATTGCACCTTCAAGCTTTGCGGAGGAGGAATGCCCTTTGATGGGCCATAGAGTTCGCCTAATGATGTGATAGATGGTGCGGGGCAGATACTCTAGGTCTTCAACAAGAAATTCCTTGGGATATTCAGCATCCTGGGGCAGTGGCTTCATCATACTTAGCATCTGGCTCATGTTTGGCTCTGGCTTCTGAAAGATGCTCTCCAATGCATCATGGTGAAGCTGACAACCAGGTTCATACAGTTTGCCTGGAGTGGAGAGGCCAGTAAGCTCAATGAGATCAAAGGCTTTGGCTTCATGATGAACATTGCCTGTCATCCACTCAAGGACCCATGTTGTTGTATCCCTGTTGTAGCCGCGAATGTGGAGGGTTGCATAGAATTGCAGTAGAAGCTCTTCATTCCAATGTTCCTTGTCAGTGAAAAACTGCAGAAGGCCAGCATCCCCAAAGCAGTCAAGGGCTTCTTCTAGGCAGGGCAGACCAGCAATGGCTTCAGTGTCCATACGCATATGAGGAAATATGCGCTCCTGATTGTATAGAATACAGGAGTAGTAGCTGCGCTGCTGATAGCTCCAGAACCGATCTGATGATATTCTTGGCTTGGAATATGGGTTCTTGGCAGTATCGAAGAAGGTGTTGTGTGCAATGAAGCCGTTGACATTGAATGAGCCTGGTGCCGATGCAGTACCTGGGAACCTTGGCAGCCTTGGTTTTGGCTTCTGAACCTGAGGCCTGTGCTCCACATGATAGTCAAACTGAGGTCCAGGAGCAGGCGGAGGAACGAGAATTGGCCATCTGACAGGAACAAGCTCGCCTTGGTAGAATGCATGCTCAATGGTGTGGGGCCTTGGAGGCGGAACAGGAGCAGTGGCATCAGCAGAAGCGTCAGGCTGCACATTCGTTGTAGGAGCATCAGTGGCTTCAAGCACAGTGTTCATCGTAGGCGCCACATTGTCTTCAGCCATGACAACGTCATTGGCTTCAGTAGTGTTGATGGTGGCTGCCTCAGGATTCTCAACCTCCACTTGAGTAACTGGAGGGTCGGACACAGACACGTTCTCTTCAAGAACAACTTCTTGGGTGGTAGGGGGAGTAGCAACATGCTCTTCTTCTTGTCTTTCTTCGGCTGATGCAGCCGGATTGTCTTTATCAACATTGGCTTCAGACAAGGGAACCGTCACAGAGGATTATCTTCAGGGAACACTTGACGTGCCACTGAGCTAGACAGGTTTGAGTCTTCTTCTGTGATGGTAGTCACGGAGACAGATGGCTTGAGACCTTTGTGAAGCCGTTGAAACACGGGCGACGCCTTTGGCGAGGGTGTGGTCTCCATGTAATTATCATCATTCACAAACGGACTGGTGACTTGCGCTGGTGGAGGACGGGGTGTACTTGGTGAATCTTGACTTGGAGTTGCTGGTTGGGGGCGATCAGCCCATGAGGCATCTTGAGAGATTGGCGTCAAAGGACGACCAATACTGATGAGCTCGTTGTTCATGAGAACAGGCGATGATACCATTGGGCGCTCAATCTGAGGAAGGACTTCATCATCTTCTACATTGTTGTGAGGACAAATGTCTTCAGTCGTGATGGGTGAGGGAGTCCTGGATTAGGGGGTATCCGGATAGCCGGACTATATACTTCGTCCGGACTATTGGAGCATGAAGATACAAGACTCAAGACTCCGTCCCGTGTCCGGATGGAACTCTCCTTTGCATGGAAGGCAAGCTTGGTGATCCGGATATTGTATTTCCTTCCTTGTAACCGACTCCATGTAAACCCTAGCCCTCTCCGGTGTCTATATAAACCAGAGAGGTTGGTCCATAGAAGGCCGATCACAATTACAATCATAATCATCATAGGCTACCTTCTAGGGTTTAACCTCTACGATCTCGTGGTAGATCTACTCTTGCACTACTCATATCGTCAATATTAATCAAGCAGGAAGTAGGGTTTTACCTCCATCGAGAGGGCCCGAACCTGGGTAAACATTGTGTCCCTTGCTTCCTATTACCATCAGCCTAAGACGCACAGATCGGAACCCCCTACTCGAGATCCGCCGGTTTTGACACCGACATTGGTGCTTTCATTGAGAGTTCCTCTGTGTCGCCGCTGTGAGGCTCGATGGCTCGTCTCGTTGTCAAGGACAACGTTACCTCTGGGGGAGCGCTGGCTGTAGGCCAAACTCTCTAACTTGGCGGCTTCATCATGGCTGCCCCATCGGCGGTTGCGCCGACGATGGCCTCTCGGGTCATCACGCATAACCTCCGCGTCAATTCGGAATTCGCCGAACAGATGGATCCGATAGAGCTCTCCTCCCTTAATGAGCTCTTGGATCGCATCGCCACTTTGGGAATCGTTATGGACTATGACCGGATCGGGCTTAAGCCCGACCAAAGGGACATTAAATCCTCGCCGGCCACCCATGAGATAGCGGTAGTGGAGGAACCGCACACGGATTACCCCTCAATTTTGAGGACGAATTATGTCCGGATCACCGAGCTCCCTAAGCCGGACACCCGCCCAAGGGAAGACATGACCCGGATCCCGGACTTAGAATCGGGCATTGGGCCGGAGAAATTGGGCAGCACCCCGGATCCCGAGCTATCAGGCTCGGAAGCTCCCATGCCCCCGGGTTCTAGATCGGATCAGAATCCGGATTCAGCTATACCCACCGACACGGACTTAAACCGTCTCTCCCATATCAGGCACGAGCCCCAGGAGACATTACATCATTACTAGGCCAGATTCCTCCTTGTGCTAAACAAGGTCAAGGACTGCCGCGAGGAAGACGTAGTCTCACTTTTCTGCAAAAACTGCACGAACAAAGGAATCCTTAATGCTATAAGTCGCCGTGACATAGTACACTTTGCGGACTTGGCAACCATAGTACAGAAGTACTGTGCGATGGAAAGCGCCTGGAAAACCCAAATAGAATTTTGGGGTAGTCTGGCTCTCACCAAAACCTTTGTCCGAACTAAACGGGCGAACTCTCATAAGTCGGCCAATCCAATCCCCAAGAAACCAAAGCCCGCCCCAGGGCGGGGAACCGTATTGGAAGAATGGCTCAATGGGCCATGTAGACTCCACAGTACTCCGGACACAACACCAACTCATAGCCTTAGGGCATGTTGGATACTCCGGCATGTTGCGAAAGGTGGCAAGGATCTTCTTGCAAGCCATAAAGCAGAACAACATCCCGCCAACGAACACAATATGGTACTAACAGTCTTTGAGACTTTTGCCTCAAACAATAGGTGCAAGCGAGCTCATTGAAGCTCCACTGAAATTTGCCATGTGGCAAAAATAAACACCTGGAACGAGACTGCTATAACTTTCAATGCCAGTGATGAACCTCGATTCCAGACTGTCTGGGCACCAGCCGCTCTGGTCCTTAGCCCAATCGTGGACGGCTTTTGGCTCACCAAAGTACTCATGGAGGGTGGAAGCGGATTAAACTTGATCTATGAAGAAACACTCGACAAGATGGAAATTGATAAAAGCCGCATTGAACAAAGCGGTACAACCTTTAGGGGAATTATCCCTAGTCGGGAAGCACGGTGTGCGGGAAAAATCACACTCGATGTGGTATTCGGCACCCAGGAGAATTATAGGTCCGAAGAGATCACATTCCAAGTGGCTCCTTTTAGCAGAGGTTACCACGCCCTTCTAGGGCGGGACGCGTTTACAAGCTTTCAAGCTATACCCCATCACGGGTACATGAAGCTTAAAATGCCCGGACCCAATGGAATCATCACTCTAGCCAGTGATCCGGACATCGCACTTCGCGCCGAAAACAAAACCGCAACACTAGCCCTAGAAGCATTATCCAAAGCCCTAGCAGCCGAAGAATTAACAACACTACAGGCCACCGTGGACAGGGACGACGTGATACTCGACAAGCGACCCAAGTCCACCTCATTTAAACCCGCAGACGAGATAGTCAAATTCCAAGTCCATCCAACGGACCCCACGAAGACAGCTTCCATCGGGACACAGTTGAGCCCCACAATGGATGCCGCACTGCGAGACGTCTTACGAGAGAATTGGGACATTTTCGCGTGGCAGCCATCGAACATGCCGGGCATCCCATGCAGATTGGCCGAACACAGCCTCAATATACTAAAAGGATACAAACCGGTCAAACAGACTCTAAGGCGGTTTTTAGAGCCCAAACGGCAAGCCATGGGGGAAGAGCTAGCCAAACTACTCGAGGCCGGATTCATCAGAGATATCAAGCATCCGGATTGGCTGGCAAATCTGGTAATGGTACCAAAGAAGGACAAATCCTGGCGCCTATGTGTCGACTTTAAAGACCTCAACAAGGCTTGCCCCAAGGATCCCTTTCCCCTCCCTTGCATCGATCATATCATTGATGCCACAGCAGGACACGACTCGCTGTGTTTCCTCGACGCATACTCTGGATACCATCAAATAAAGATGGCAGAGTCTGACCAAGCTGCAACAGCTTTCATAACGCCATATGGCCCTTTTTGCTTCAACACTATGCCTTTCAGGCTTAAGAATGCCGGCGCAACCTATCAACGCATGATTCAAACATGCCTGGAAAAGCAAATCGGCAAAACAGTGGAGGCATACGTGGATGACGTGGTCATAAAAACAAGACACATCGAAACCCTAATAGATGACTTGAGGCTTACATTCGATAACCTCCGGACATATGACATCAAGCTGAACCCGGAAAAATGCGTTTTCGGCGTCCCCTCGGGGAAACTACTGGGCTTCATTGTTTCCAATAGAGGAATTGAAGCGAATCCGGCAAAAATCCGAGCTCTGTCGCAGTTGGCTATACCAACAGACCTCAAGTACATCCAGAAACTGGCTGGATGCGTGGCTGCTTTGAGCCGCTTTATCTCCAGGTTAGGAGAAAAGGCATTACCTCTTTACCGCCTTCTCCGGCGCACCGAACACTTCGTGTGGACGGATGCAGCCGCGTCCGGGATGGATGAAATAAAGACCTTATTAGCCAGTAATCCAGTCCTAACAGCGCCAAATATCGGCGAACCTATGCTGCTGTACATAGCTGCAACACATCAAGTTGTAAGCGCAGTGCTCGTCATCGAACGAGAGGTTGACGGATACAAATTCCCGCTCCAGAAGCCGGTTTATTACGTATCCACAGTCCTCACCCCATGCAAATCCTGATACCCACACTATCAAAAAATAGCATATGCGGTCTACATGGCATCCCAGAAGCTACGACACTACTTTCAAGAGTGTACGATTACGGTGGCCTCCGAAGTACCACTCAATGACATAATAAATAACCGCGACGCTATGGGCCGGATTGCTAAATGGGCCATCGAGCTCCTTCTGTTCGATATAACATACAAACCACGGTGGGCCATCAAGTCGCAAGTGCTGGCTGACTTTGTCGCTGAATGGACAGAAGCTGAACTCCCTAAAGAGTACAGCACATACTCTAGCTAGATCATGCACTTCAACGGCTCTAAAATGTTGGCCGGATTAGGAGCAGGTGTAGTTCTGACGTCTCCCACCGGAGACACGGTCCAGTACGTCCTCCAAATATTATACACAGACTCCAACAATGCGGCCGAATATGAGGCTCTGTTGCACGGTCTTCGGATGGCAGTCTCTATGGGCATTCAACGCCTGGAAGTGCGCGGGGATTCAAACCTCGCAATATCACAAATAAACGGAGAATTTGATGCCAAGGATCCAAAAATGGCGGCCTATCATAATGCCGTCCTCAAAATGTCAGCTCGGTTCGAGGGGCTCGAATTCCAGCATGTGTCTCAAGAAAACAATCAAGCGGCGGACGTCCTCACCCGCATCGGCGCTAAACGCGACCCTGTCCCACCTAACATATTCCTGGAAAGGCTGTTCAAGCCATCCGTAGTATGGGAAGGGGAGTCCAGCAATACTAGCACGGATCCGAACACACCCCCAGATTCTGACCTATCATACATAATCGGAGGCTCCACCACCGAAATAACATCTTTGGCCCATGAAATCATGGTTGTAATCGCCCCGTGGACTGAGCGTTTCTTGGCCTACCTCAATAGGCAGGAGCTCCCCGAAGATCAAAATGAAGCACGTTTCATCGTTCGATGTTCTAAATCCTACAAAGTCCATGAAGGGGAACTTGACAAGAAAAGTGCGACCAGAGTGCTCCAAAGATGCATCTCCGAAGAGGAAGGGCGGCAGCTCTTGGCTGAAATCCATGCCGGATTGGGCGGACACCATGCCGCGGCTCGAGCACTAGTCAGCAAGGCCTTCCGTACAGGCTTCTATTGGCCGACGGCCCGAGCAACGCACAGGACCTTGTCCAACACTGCGTCGGTTGCCAGCTCTTTGCCAATCAGAGTCATATGCCCCCTACCGCTCTCCAAACAATCCCCATAACTTGGCCCTTTGCGGTCTGGGAGCTAGACATGGTCGGACCCCGTAAAGGGGGAAGCCATAAGAAAAAATACTTGTTGGTCATGGTGGACAAGTTCACCAAATGGATAGAAGCCAAACCAGTCAAAACGGCCGAATCCGGACTAGTAATAGACTTCATATCCGGGGTCATACACCGATACGGCGTCCCCCACAGCATCACCACTGATAATGGCTCCAATTTCACAGCCGATGAAGTGAAAACTTGGTGCGGAAAAATGGGCATTAAGCTCGACTACGCTTCCATCTACCATCCCCAAACAAACGGCCAGGTCGAACAGGCAAACGGTCTCATCATGAGCGGCATCAAACCCAGACTAGTGCGATCCTTGACAGAGTCGGATACGCACTGGTTCGAGGAGCTCGACTCCGTACTCTGGGGGCTGCGGACCACGCTGAATCGCACCACCGGATATAGACCATTTTTTATGGTGCACGGCGCGGAAGCAGTACTACCCTGCGACATAATACATGATTCGCCATGTGTACGCATGTACGAAGAGAAGGAAGCCGAGTTAGATCGGCAGGATAACCTGGATGCCCTGGAGGAGGAGCGCAACGTCGCAAAAGCCCGCTCCGCATTCTATCAGCAGCAGGCTCGACGATACCAAAGTAGAGAAGTGCGGTCCAAAACTTATAATATTGGCGAGCTTGTTCTACGCCTACCGGAGAAGAAGAAGGACAAGCTCAAACCCAAGTGGGAAGGTCCCTTCGTAATTGACAAAGTTCTCATCGGAGGAGCGTACCGCTTACGTAATGCATCCGATAACAGACTTGAGCCGAACCCATGGAACGCGGCCAGACTCCGGAGATTCTACGCCTAATGCCGAACTCAGTGTTCATCTCCTTACCCCCTCCTTTTTAATTATGCTCCCTCCCTTTTTCCTCTCTCGACCCTTTTTCCTCTTCACACAACATACTTAATACAGTACGGATGCCCGGATCACTCCGGCCGTACCATGTGTGCAAGCAATACCTGGGGGCTTCCTATTCAGAAGCTAAATATGATTACTTTAGTGGCTTTTTGCCCATCACATATGCGTTCTTTTTCCATATGTGCCTTTTCTTCACCATTATATGCATCGATATGACTTAAGATGTGGCCAAGCTGGGTTGCCTGGCTCTTGTGTTTATGCCCTACGTTCCCGTTAATTTGGCTAGGGCATAAGGGGAGCACCTCTGCGATTGTTACTGTCGGTTGCCGGATGTGTACCTCAGACTGGGTGAAGCCGAAAGCTAGCGTCCTTAAGAGAATATTCGGTCGATGAAAAAAATATGTATTTGTTTATTACAACGTAAATCCCTAGAAGTTTTGTATCCTGCGCCCTTGTTCGCAGTCCGGACATGTGCATAGTCGCATGCGTACCCAGGGAAAGGAACCCCTAACGGAACTATTCTCCCTGGAAGATGTTTCTTACTATCCATGTAATATAACATAACTGGTTGGGTACTTGTCTGTTCAAGCACTCATGACCCTTACGCCTGGTGTCCACGCATACCCCGATTCTGTATAACAGAGTGGGTATTCGGACACACCCCGGACTATAGGATCCAGGGGCTGAAGCTAAAAGGTCCGCCATGACAAATGATTTTAATCCGGCTAGGGACTACTTATGTCCGTTGAATTACACAGTCACTTGGACTGACTATATTCCTCCTCTATACCATCCAATAGGCTATCTAGCTTACAATCCGGTTGAGAATACTTTGCGGCTAACGCTACATGGTCATATACCAGACTCACGGGAATTTCTTTCCCATCTGGCCCCACCGGTCCGGCTGCGGCCATATGGTTCGTGTGCAGCTTGGTGTAGCGCGTCTTCACCATAGCCCAGGCTTCTCTTTCACCTTGCCGGCAGGCTGACATCTTCCACAATCGGAAGCACCGCCGTGTTCCTTGAAGCATATCCACAAGCTCCCCCATGCCATTTGGCAGGAAGCTTGATGGCCACAAGGCCTGAGCAATGCCCTGCATCACCTGCCGAGCTCGCTCGTGTAGTTGTGAGAGGTCTTGTAGTAAATCGCCTGCAGATGAGGGCATCTCCTCCTCAAGGCGACCCGTTAACATTCCTACAAGCAAAATCCTTGCAATATACTTCTGCGCCGAACTATACTACAGCTCGTCTAGGCATTTACCATAAATGCCGCATCGAAGCCTTTTGTTCTCCTTCACGGAGTCCGCCAGCTGAGCGCGGATGTCTTTTAACTCCACGTCCAGCTGGACTTTGGCATCTTGAAGATTGTTCTTCTCTTGCCTAACTTGCGTAAGAATGCGCTCACCAGCCTTCAGCTACCTTTTGAGATGTGATTCATCATCTCTTACGCCCTCTGGATTCACCCCGGGATTGTGTGCAGAATTTTCTGTTAGACTTGTCATATCAGCCATTTATTAACTGGTGCATCTTTGTACAATTGAGACAAATGTTACCAGATGAGGGCTTTTGGGATTTCTCTAACTTGGAAACTGTGGCCCTCAGCTCGGCCTTGCACTCCTCCAGCTCCCGAGACAATTGCTCATTCTTATCTACAAGGACCTGTGCATAAATTGATCCTTAAAACAGTTGTTTCAACTGTTTCAAGTCTCAGGGGCTACTGCCACACATGCATATGAAATTTTCTTACCCGTATATCTTTGGTATACTGGTCCGTCGCTTGGGCAAGCCCGCATTGAGCAGCTCGGATGTATGCGTCTCCAGAATTGAAGGCGTTAAATGCCTCTTCGGAAAAGATGTTGTTCCGAAGTACGGCCCATCGGCACCGATGATTCATGGCGCTCTCTACTTCAGAATTCGTGGCCGAGAGCATATCCGCATCCTCTGTGGCAGAACTATGCGGCATCGGCCCCGCTCCCGCCTCCGCTCTCGAAGCCGGTTCTGGAATCCAGCTGGTGGAGGCGTGGTTGGCAGGATCCCTGGATATAGTCCGGCTGCTCCTCTTCCTGCCAGGATACAAAGGGCGCTGTTATACTTCAAAATACCATAATCGCAGCACAGGTTTTTGCCTTACCTCTATAGCGACGAGTCGACCCTTACCGCCTTCCTCTTGAGCCTACCCGATCCGGGCGCCCTTGGCCGACGAGTACCTAGGGGCTCGGCCCCACGCTCTGACCGTCGTTGCTGCAAAAATACGACACTTCAAGGGAAAGGTTTGACATCTGAAGGGAGTCCTCTTCGGAGGATAGGGTTTTTTTGGCTTGGCTTACGCGCGACATAGGCTGCAGTTCGGGTTAGTCAGCAATAATGGCCACTGGGGTGCCATCACAGCTCGCTTGATAAAATATCCTGTTGACAAGCTCCATGGTAATATCCGGATCTTCTTCGAGTCCTGGATCTAGGGCCCTTCCGGGGTCCTCTGGCCGCGGGGAGGGGCTGGAGATTCCTTTTACGGCCCTCCTCAGTTCCTGCTCGGGAATATCGAGGCAGATAATCTTAGCGAAGAACGCCACAATAAGTGAAGCGGGGAAAGGAATGACGACTTACCCAGTTTGGGGGGTTGTGCATGGAGAATCCATCTTGCGGTTTGATGTGAAGGAACTCTTCCTCTTCCCCTTTGTATAAATCAGACAATATCCTTGCCAGAGCAGTGGCGGAGTCCGGACCCTTACGGCCGCAGCGGGTGGCATCATCTTCCCCGTTGAAGTGCCACATGGGCTTCCCCCGATATTGAAGCGGTTGCACTCCCCGTATTATGCATATTGCCATAACCTCGACTATCGTCAGTCCGGATTTGGCCAGTAACTTTATCCTGCTCATCAGGTAATGTATTTCCCTGGTATCCTCCTCTTGGGGACCTCAGGGGCGCCAGCTTAGACGTGCCCTCGGCGGGGCGTTACTGAACTTGGGGAGACCTGTCCGGACTGGATCCGAAAGGGGAACGTCATCAATGTAAAACTACTTTGAAGGCCAGTTCTCTGGTGCCTTCTTGGGAGTGCGGGATAGGTATCCAGTCTCGGCAATGCGCCATACTTCGGCCCTGCCCACTTGACATAGGGATTCTCCCTGGTTGCGGGGGACAAGGCAGAATAACTTCTTCCATAACCCGAAGTGAGCCTCGCAGCCTAGGAATAGCTCACAAAGGGCAACATACCCTGCTATATGTAGTATGGAGGCAGGGGTAAAGTTGTGCAACTAGAGGCCATAGAACTCCAGGAGCCTACGAAGGAACGGGTGGATGGGAAACCCGACGCCCCTTAGCAGATGCGGGATGAGGCATATTCGCTCCTCTGGAGATGGATTAGGAGATCCCTCCGCCTGTTCCCCGTCGTTATAGGTGGCTATTCCGGCTCGGACGGGGACCATGAACGCCGGTGGGAGAAACCCTTGGTTTGTAACTCAATCAAACGGCTATGGGGAACAGAACACTCTTCCCAGTCCCCCGGCTTGGAGCGAGGAGAGCGAGCAGAGGAGCTGCGACGGCCGGCCATGTTGGAATGGTTTTTCCGGAGCGCTCTGTTGGATGCTTGCTCGAGGGGGGAGAGTGAGGTTTGGATCTGAGAATCCCCGTCTCTTCAAATAGACGGTCAGCCCGAAGGATTTGGGTGTGGCAAATGCAAAAATGCCTCGGCTCCTCGCATTCGCTCGACACGTGGAGATGGTCATTATTGAGGCACTGAAGCCGAGGAGTACAACATTGATGGAATGTCGGACACTATTCGTCGTAACAGGTACTTTGGAGTATTCGGAGATGGAACCCGCCCTGCAATGTCGAAGACAAGTCTGCGCATCGGACTCATCGTCATTGAAGCCTGGTTCAGGGGCTACTGAGGGAGTCCTGGATTAGGGGGTATCCGGACAGCCAGACTATATACTTCATCCAGACTATTGGAGCATGAAGATACAAGACTCAAGACTCCGTCCCTTGTCCAGATGGAACTCTCCTTTGCGTGGAAGGCAAGCTTGGTGATCTGGATATTGTATTTCCTTCCTTGTAACCGACTCCATGTAAACCCTAGCCCTCTCCGTTGTCTATATAAACCGGAGAGGTTGGTCCTTAGAAGGCCGATCACAATTACAATCATAATCATCACAAGCTAGCTTCTAGGGTTTAGCCTCTACGATCTCGTGGTAGATCTACTCTTGTACTACTCATATCGTCAATATTAATCAAGCAGGAAGTAGGGTTTTACCTCCATCGAGAGGGCCTGAACCTGGGTAAACATTGTGTCCCTTGCTTCCTGTTACCATCAACCTAAGACGCACAGATCGGGACCCCCTACCCGAGATCTGCCGGTTTTGACACCGACAATGGGGTCAACGACTGGAACTTCTTGAGCTTCAGGAGCCTCTGTGGAAGCAGACTCATGGACTATCAGCTGAGGCTCTTGATTGTCAGGGTCAGGGTGAGCAAAAACAATGGGTTCAACTATATGGGGCTCTGTGGGAGCAGCCCGATCTCTCTTCTTGGTTTTTCTCTTCTTGGGGGGTGGTGCATCATCAGTGGTGCGCTTGATTTTTCGCTTTCTGTCTTCGGCTTCAGCTGCCTTGGTTTTCTGCTAATCTGAAGCCACTGAGGGGACCTTAGGCTTCGAGCCTATCATGCTAGCAGGGAAGACAATGTGAGGTTCTTCCCGCCGTGGAGCTTCAGTTTGGGCCACAATATGCTTCTTCTTCTTCTTGGCAGCCATCTTGGGGTCAATGCTAGGACGCCCAAGAGCCTTGCGCTTTTCAGCTTTGTTGTAAGCCTGAACATACTTGGCAGCAAGATTTTTCATGCGCTCTCTTGAGCCTTTGGCTTCCTCATGTTTCTTGCAAAACGCCTCCTTGAGGTCATTCAGCATCAGCTTGAATTTTTGGACATCAGCCACACTAAGCTTGGCCACATGCTTCTTGAATTGCTCTTTATCAAAGTCAATTTTGTGCTTCAATTCAACAATTCGCTGAGCCAGAGCCAGCTCAGGAGCAATTGCACCTTGAAAGGAGATGCTGATGCCAATGGGGAGTTCAAGATAATCAAAACTGAGATCTTGATTGTCGAACCACTCATCAATGAAATTGTGCAAGATATTCACATCGAAGAGGGGCAGATCATTGAAGATCTCCGCCTCTTGCTTGCTCTTGATTAGCTGCTCAAGAGCATCATTGCCAAATTCTTCATCTGAATACAGATCAATGGCTTCAGATTCGTTCCTCAGAACGGCAGCTGGTGTCAGTGCTTGACTGGATCTCTGAACAGTTTTCTTCTGTGGCTTCTCATGCTTCTTTGAGATGTGAGAGAGATCTTCAGAGGTGTTGCTGGGAGCAGGAGGGGCAGTCTCCAATGGCTTCACTCGAGAAGCTTTTGGAGCAGCAGATGATTTTGAAGCTTTAGCCTTCTTTTGCTTCTGCGGCTTTGGAGTGGGAGCTGGAGCCTCATCAGTGTCAGCACCATCATCAGAATGATCCACTTTTGCACCTTGGACAGCAATGTGTGTGATGAGGCCTGCAAGGTTGTAGAAGGGGCCGATCCTGTTCTCATTGGCTTCACGGGTGCCATCATCCAGAGGTGAAGAAGGACCAGGGTTGAAGTCAAGTCCTAGAGCCTTCTTGTTCTTCACAGCTGAGTCTTTGGCGAATGGGTAGTTGCGCTTGAATATATGGTCTTCACGGCACCACAGCAGAGAAGAAGGGTCAACGTTCTCTGGCTGCGGTCCGCAAATCATGCATGGATAGAATTCTTGTTGAATGGCTTCAGGAAGGGATTGGGGTTGAAGATTTTTTGTACACAATATCTCCCCAGGGTCCTTTGATGGCATTCTTCTCTGCATATTCTTCAGTGACGAAGCGGTACTTGAACCATTCCTCAGCCCAATATCTTCAAATCCACTGGATTCGATTCTTGCGGCTGGTATAGGTTTCCTCAGGGTCTGTTTTGTACAGCTCGTGCAAATCTGGAGGCAAATCCTTGGAAGTGTTACCATGGCGCTGTCTTCTCCCTTTCGTGCTGACTTCTCAGTTGCCATGAAGCTTAAACTGAAAGGCTTCAGTACTTGCAATGGCTTCAGACGGCTGGTCAGACAAGAACTGGCTTCAGGTGAATTGATGTGACTCTGTAAGAATTCTGCAAACGAATGCAGTCTATGAGAACCAAGGGATTCTCCCACGGACATGTACCTGTGACAGCATTAGAGGTGCGAGGGAAGGGGAAGAGGTCATATGCATTCTCAGAAGATTTTGAAGATAAATCAATTTGAAGACATTGACCTCATAACGCAAAGACATTCACTTATTTGATGAGAGTTGGTTCCAGAGTTGTACAAATCCAAGAATAAGTACAAGTGAGGAATCTAACTTGTAAAGAAGCATAAGTGAATAGACTAGGCAGAATATGAGATGCAGAATGAGATAGATTCAAGTTTGGAGATCTAGAAACCACTTTTGTAAAGACGGACGAATCTATCAGATTGAAAAGACGGTAAAAAGTGAAATTTAATTACCACATGAAGAACTGCTAGACGGAGCGAAGGTGGAGGCCGAGCAGTTCGATCTCCCATGCCCTAACTTGGCGACGGAAGACACCTACGGCGACGACGGAGAGGACGAGGTCCGCGGCCAGCATGAGGACGGCGTCAAAGAAGTCGTGGCAGCTAAGCGCTTCATCGTCGGCGTCGGCGAGAGCTAGCGGAGGCGCTAGGGTTTGCGAGAGGTGGCGAGGAGGAAGAAGAATTTTTGACCGAGACGTGATGGGTATTTATAAGGAAAGAGACGGCACAACGCAATTATGCAGGTGCCCCTGGCGGTTCACATCTGATGGACATGTGGCAAGAATGCAACACCTTGGGAGTTGTTCCATGTTCCCACGCACGCCTGGATTGTCGGGGTGGTCGTTTCAAATTCTCCAGTTTCAGGAAAATATGATATAGCATTAAAAACCGATATAGGTGTTTGTCAGATTGACTTCAGCTGGCAAGGTCTCAGTGAAGACAATCGACAGTTTTCAATAGAATGCATATGATTTGGACAGATAGAGTTGAGGTAGAAGCATAGATAGGTTAGGGTCCGATCACATTCACTTAGTTCAAAAGATTCAACACGAAGCCATAGCTATAAGTGAATGTTGTAGAGGACAGAACACAAATAAATATATATATATATAGCTAGTATAAGGCCAAATCAATCAATTGAAGATAAACTTGAATATAAGCCAAGGATTAATATAAATCCAATATGAGAACTGTGCAAACATAACACCAAGAGAAACACTTCAAACAAAAGTTTGGTGGTGGCGTTACCCACCGTATAGGAAGTATTAGACCCAGACACGACACACAATTATCGTGGTGCTTCGAAGTCAAATTCCGCATTAATGTATTCACACTTAGAGTGTATGTCTTCATTGGTTGAAGATATACATTACTTCGTGTGTTGCATATCTAAGTCATCAAAATGCATAAGTGTTAGGATGTGTGCCTAATCACAGGACATTTGAGGATTCCAAGATATTTAGCTCACACCGCAACTTGCAAAACCTTTTCTCATCCAAGGGCTTTGTGAAGATATCAGCCAACTACTCTTTTGTCTTGACGTGAATGATATCAATATCTTCCTTTATAACATGATCTTTGAGAAAGTGATGACGAATTTCAATGTGCTTTGTCTTTGAGTGCTGAACTGGGTTGTTGGCAATCTTGATGGCACTCTCATTATCGCAGTAGAGAGGCACATTCTTCAGATGGATACCTTAGTCCTTGAGAGTTTGCTTCATCCAGAGAAGCTGCGCACAGCAAGATCTAGCGGCAATGTATTCAGGTTCAGTAGTGGAGAGAGATACACAGTTCTGCTTCTTTGAAGACCAACAGACTAGGGATCGTCCTAGAAAATGACATGTGCCTGATGTGGACTTGCGATCAACCTTGTCACCAGCATAATCTCCATCTGAGAATCCAACTAGATCAAACTCCGAGCCCTTTGGATACCATAATCCAAGTGTTGGGGTGTAAGCCAAATATCAAAGAATTCGTTTCACAGCTAAGTGGTATGATTCCTTTGGTACCGCTTGGAACCGGGCACACATGCGAACACTGAGCATTATATCAGGCCTAGATGCACATAAGTAAAGCAAAGAACCAATCATGGAGCGGTATACCTTTTGATCGGACTCTTTACCATTGTCGTCGGGACCCAGATGACTTTTGGTAGGCATTGGCGTCGTGTATCCTTTGCAGTCTTGCATTCCAAACTTCTTCATGCAATCTTTGAGATATTTTTCTTGAGATATGAAGATGTCGTTGCGTTGTTGACGGATTGGAGACCCAGAAAGAACTTCAGCTTGCCCATCATGGACATTTGATATTGCTCTTGCATCATGTGACCAAATTCATCACTGTATTTCTTGTTGGTGCAGCCGAAGATAATGTCATCCACATAGTTTTGGCACACAAACAGTTCACCATCATATGTCTTCGTGAAGAGTGTAGGATCTAGTGAACCAGGTTTGAAGCCTTTGCTCTTCAGGAAGTCTTTGAGCGTGTCATACCAAGCACGAGGGGCTTGTTTGAGGCCATACAGTGCCTTGTTGAGCTTGTATACCATATCAGGATGTTTTGGATCTTCAAAGCCAGGAGGTTGTGCGACATATACTTCTTCTTCTATCTTTCCATTGAGAAAGGCGCTCTTCACATCCATTTGATACAGAAGGATATTTTGATGGTTTGCATAGGCTAGCAGTATGCGAATGGCTTCAAGTCTTGCCACGGGAGCAAATGTTTCATCAAAGTCAATTCCTTCCACTTGAGTGTAACCTTGCGCGACCAGACGAGCCTTGTTTCTGACCACTTGACCATGCTCATCTTGCTTGTTGTGATATATCCATTTGCTGCCAATGATATTGTGCTTCTGAGGATCAGGACGCTTGACCAATTCCCACACAATATTCAGCTCGAACTGTTGAAGCTCTTCTTGCATAGCTTGAATCCATTCAGGTTCCATGAAGGCTTCATCAACTTTCTTGGGTTCAGAGATCGAGACAAATGCAAAATGCCCATAGAAGTTGGTTAGCTGTGTTGCTCTTTGAGTTGCTTTTGAACGAGTGAGTGGACCAGGTGCATTCAAGCTGTCAATTATCTTCTCAATTTGAACTTCATTTGCAACACGAGGATGAGCAGGATGAAGATTTTGCTCTTGCCGAGCAATGTCATCATTTGGGGGATTGTCTTTAGGCTGAGCAGTGTCTTCAGGTTGATTAGGTGCAGAAATGACAAGTTCCTCTTCAGATTGATTCTCACAGGCTATGATATCTCCAATTCCCATCTGCTTGATAGATTCACTTGGAGGTGCTTCATCTAGCACATTTGGCAGGTGCTCTCTTTGCGAGCCGTTAGTCTCATCGAACCGCACATCCACAGTTTCAACCACTTTATAGTGAAAGAGGTTGAAGACTCAGTAGGAGTGCGAATCCTTTCCATAACCAAGCATAAAACCTTCATGTGCTTTCGGTGCAAATTTTGAAGTGTGGTGTGGATCCTTGATCCAGCACCTAGCACCAAATACTCTGAAGTAGCTTACATTTGGCTTCTTACCAGTTAGGAGCTCATAGGATGTTTTCTTCAGAAGCTTGTGAAGATAAACACGGTTGATGATGTGGCAAGTAGTGTCAATAGCTTTAGGCCAGAACTTCCGTGGAGTCTTGTACACATCAAGCATCGTTCGGGCCATCTCAATGAGAGTTCTGTTCTTGCGCTCGGCGATGCCATTCTGCTGAGGTGTATAAGGAGCAGAGAACTCATGTGTGATACCAAGTGTATCCAGATAGAGGTCGAGGCCGGTGTTCTTGAACTCAGTGCCGTTGTCGCTTCTGATGTGCTTGATCTTGATGCCATAGTTCGTCATCGCACGATTGGCAAACCGTCTGAAGACATCCTGCACTTCAATCTTGCAGAGGATTATATGCACCCAAGTATATCTAGAGTAATCATCAACAATTACGAAGCCATAGAGGCAAGCAGTAGCAGTGAGAGTAGAGTAGTGAGTAGGCCGAATAGATCCATGTGAAGCAGCTCGAAGGGTTGTAAGTGCATCTAGTGCCACCCCTAGTTGGTTTTGGAGTATTGACGACAAATTTGGTTGAGGGACTAATGCATTTGTGAGAATTGCAGGATAACGCAGGTAGTGTCCCTCATTGATTCGATTTACCTACCGGAGATGACCCTAAAAATGTATGAACACATTGACGACAATGGTGGTATGTGAAGATATTCATATTGAAGACTATGACAGGAGAAGACATTGAGTGAAGACTATGGAGCGCGAAGACTGTGTCGTTTCGCTGTTTCCTTTTTCTTCTTTGTTGAGTCATAGGAACCACCGTACTGTTAAGTGGGGTCCAAGTGAACTAAGTCAGGATGACTGAAGTGATGCTCAACCCAAATCCTATGTCTTCGAGCGAAGACAATGAGAGCAAATCTTATCCAGAGCTGGATGACTCAGCTTTGCTTGTAGCCCAAGTAAAGTTGCCGTGTGTGTTTGAAATCTGACCGTTGGAACACGTGTCAGTTCCTTAGTGACCCAGGGTCATTTCGGACATATCAGGTTGGGTTGCCCAGTGGCTATAAATAGCCCACCCCCTACACCATAAATTGGTGGCTGCTCAGAGTTAGTGCACGACTTTTGTCATTTGAGAGCAACCCACCTCGAAGCTTTTGAGAGAGAGAAATCCTTGCGAGGACAAAGCCCAAACACCCAGAGCCAAAGAGTGTTAGGCATCACTGAAGTCTTTCTGTCTGTGTGACCTGAAGACTTATTACACTTGAGGACTGTGAATCCTCCAGCCGGTTAGGCGTCGCGTTCTGAGCATCCAAGAGTCATTGTGGATTGCCGGTGAACAAAGTCTATGAAGGTTCGGAAGTCTACCTTGAAGACTTACCAGAGTGATTGGGCGAGGACTGTGTGTCCTTAGCTCAAGGGGAATAAGGTGAAGACGCGGTCTTCTGAGTTGAATCTCAGCCTCCCTAACCAGATGTATAGTTGTCACAGCAACTGGAACTGGTCCAACAAATCATGTGTCTTCAACAAGTGACTGGTTCTATCTCTTACTCTCCTTACTTACCGTTAGTCTTCGTGAAGTCATTGCCTGATTGCCATGCCAGTTTGACTTCACTGTGTGACTACTTGTTCTGATTGGCTTCATACTATCTTCCATCCTGATCCTTACTACTAAGCTGCTATTAGTCTTTGTACTTTCACAGTATTGCATACTTGACTATGGTTTGCTTGTTGTAGTTTATCTTCCGCTGCATATCAATTAGGTCATTTCTATTGTTTGTCTTCGAAACTTCCACGTTTTGAAGACTTTCATAAAAATCGCATATTCACCCCCCTCTAATCGATAACTAGCACTTTCAAATGGTATCAGAGCAAGGTACTCCCTTGTTCTGTGTGATTCAGTTTAACCACCTGGAGTTTTAGCTATGTCGACTGCAGGGATAATCAAAGTCTCCGTTGCTTGCCCCGTGTTCGATGGAACTGAATATCCCTACTGGAAGAATAAGATGCGCATGCATCTTGAAGCCATTGATGTCGACCTCTGGTATGTCGTCAAGAACGGCGTTCCCAAAACTGGTGAAGGTGTCACCCCTGCTGATGTCAAGAAGTTCATTCAACTGGACTCTACTGCCAAGAACATCATCTGTGGTCATCTGACCAAAGGACAGTATGGCCGTGTGAGTGCTCTGGAAATGTCGAAGCTAGTCTGGGACTGGCTATCCAAGGTCAACGAAGGCGTCTCAACCCAGAGAGATCAAAGGATCAGTGTTCTTCGCAACCTCTTCAACCGCTTCAAGAGAAACGACAATGAAAATGTCCAGCTCACGTTTGATGGCCTCACCGGACATCACAAATGAGCTTCGTGCTCTCGGCGCCACTGAGATTACCACGAATGAAATCGTCAAGACACTACTGAGATCACTTGACAGCTCCTTTGACACCCTTTCCCTCATGATACAAGAACGCCCTGACTTCAAGACACTCGATCCGTCTGAAATACTTGAGAGGCTCAACACACATGAGTTCCAGCTTTATGAGAAAAGAGATATCTATGGTCCCAACTATGGTCGAACTCGCGCTTTGAAGGCAAAGGTTGTTTCCTCATCTGAAGAAGAATCTGACTGCAGTTCTGATGATCCTGAAGACATTGGAAAGGAACTTGCTATGCTTGTAAAGAAGTTCCAGAAGTTCACTAAGAAGAAGGGCTTCAGAAAGTCTTCACGATCTAGCTCAAAAAATGATGAAGCTTCCACTCATGACTACAAGAAGAGAACATGTCACAAGTGCAAGAAACCTGGACACTATATCTCTGAGTGTCCACAGTGGGACAATGAGAAGAAGAAGAAGAAGAAGAAGAAGAAGAGCAAGGAATATGATTCTGATGACAAGAAGAAGAAGAAGAAATCTTCAAAGTCTTCTTCCAAGTCCTCATCAAGGTCTTCATCTCATAAGAAGAGCTCATCTGGCAAGCTCGTGCTTTTGTTGGCAAGGAGATGGATTCAGAGGAGGAGTCTGTTTCTGAGGAAGCAGAGGTGGAATCTGAAGAGGAGTCCGACCCTGGCGTTGCAAGTCTGGCTCTAGCCACAGCCTATGTTGCCAAGTCCATCTTCAACACTGAAGACAATGACTTCCACACCAACGCTGAAGCTGAAGCTGATGATAAGGACGACCCTGCTCCCACCTACTGCTTCATGGCACGTGGTTCCAAGGTAAAATCATGTGATGCTTACTTTCAAACATCAAGTGAAGATGACTCTGATTGTGAATCCAAACCCAGCTACAAAACACTTGCTAAAATTGCAACTGAGCAACAAAAAGCTATGGAACATACTCAAAAACTATTAGACAAAAGCGATGACCTGTTGGACGCGGAAATGACACGTTCACAGTCCTTAGTTGAAGACATAAAAAATCTTCATGCTAAGTACCAAGAACTTGAAAGTCGTCATGAAACGCTCTCAACCACTTATGAAAAGCTCTCCTATGATTATCTTCAAAAGAAGCAAGAGCTTGAGAAATTGAGAGCGGCTCATGAAGATCTTCAAAAAGAGAATGAGTCACTCCGCACTCAACAGATCAGTCCCGCTCAGGATGGATTTAAACCACCATGTCTAAAATGCATTGAGTGTGATAACGCTACCTCTGTTGCTGAATGTTCCACTGCTGCTACTGTTGCATTGTCTTCAACTACTGATGTGGTAACTAACCCCTCTGCGGAGGATACCACTACTATTGCTGATGAAAATGCTAGGTTGAAGACATTTCTTGAAACAAGGATGTATATAAGTCTGAAAGGACATCAAACACTTTGCGATGTCCTCAAAAAGCAGATTCTGAACCGAAACCCTAGGAAAGAGGGTGTTGGGTTCGAGAGGAAAATGAATGCTGATGGTTCATACTGGAAGCCTGAGCAGTACCCCAAAACCACATGGGTTGCCGCAAAGGAACCTTCAGTAGATCCATCCACCTTATCTGGTTTCACTTGCACTAAACCTATCATCATTGATGAATCCTTTGATGCAAACTATAAACTGTTTAAGAATCAGAATGGTGAAGTGTTTGCCAGGTATATTGGTACTAACTGCAGGAATGGACCACCTATGAAGAAGATCTGGGTACCTAAACAGCGTATTGAGAATCTTCCTGTGAATGTCATCATGACACCACCAAGGAAGAAGACGAACCCCAGACCTATGGCTTCATATGACCCAAAGGCTTGATACAGATATAGGACTCACCTGAGTCACCCTAACACCAATGTTTTGCAGGGAAACCATACTCAGACTTATGAATATGAGCGTGTGTCTTCAAACCGCTATGTTCATAGAACTAAGAACTTTTCTGCTTATTCATATGAGTATCATTCATCTCCTGCAAGGCTATTTGCTAGGGCTCCAAAGCCAAAATTCTCAGATGCTGCACTTAGACTCATTGCTTCTAAGCCACCCCTGAAGATGTGGGTGGTGAAGAAGAACTAACTTTCTTTTGCAAGGAAAGGTCTCCAGCCAGTAATCAAAGGCGTCCGATGCTATTGCTGGGGACCTAAAACACATTAAGGGACGCATGATAAAATGGTCTTGCTATGTATTTCACATATGAATCGCTTACCAGTCATATTATGAGTCCTAACCTTGATCTAAGTTGTGATAATCCTCATGTGTGTCAAATGCTTATGCTTCACAACACTCTTTGTGAAGCCTATCCTCCTAACTGCACTGTAGGGTATGACACCTCATGCTTCAGAATGGATTATGGACAGCGGATGCACTAATCATATGACTGGTGATTGAAGTCTTCTCATGGACTCAACCTTACGTCCATCAGACAAGAGTCACATCACATTTGCTGACACTGGTAAAAGCAAGGTATTGGGTCTAGGTAGAGTTGCAATCTCAAAGGATCAACACATGGATAAAGTTATGCTTGTTGAATCCCTTGGTTTCAACTTAATGTCTGTCTCGATGCTTTGTGACTTGAACATGATTGTGCTATTCAGAAAATACCGTTGCCTTGTACTAATGGAATCTGACAAGTCTCTAGTCTTTGAAGGGTATCAGAAAGATGATCTATACATGGTAGATTTCTCAACAGGTCCACAGCTTGCCGTATGTCTTCTTGCAAAAGCTTCAGAATGCTGGCTCTGGCATCGGAGGCTGGGGCATGCTGGCATTTAGAACTTACACACACTCGCCAAGAAGAAGCATGTCATTGGCATCGAGGGTGTCAAGTTCAAGAAGGATCATTTGTGTGGTGCCTGTGAAGCTGGAAAGATGACTAGGGCAAAGCACCCCTCGAAGACAATCATGACGACATCTCAACCCTTCGAGCTGTTACACATGGACTTATTTGGCCCTACTCACTACTCTACCCTCACAACAACTGCTTGTCTCTATGGCTTCGTCATTGTTGATGACTACTCAAGATATACATGGGTGCACATAATTCTCTACAAGACTGAAGTGCAAGATATCTTCAGACGCTTCACCAATCGAGCCATGAACAATTATGGTGTCAAGATCAAGCATATCAGAAGTGACAACGGCACTGAGTTTAAGAACACCGGACTTGATCTTTATCTGGATACAATGGGAATCACCCATGAGTTCTCTGCTCCATACACACCTCAGCAAAATGGCATCGTAGAGCGCAAGAACAGAACCCTCATTGAGATGGCTCGAACAATGCTCGACGAGTACAAGACACCAAGAAAGTTCTGGCCTGAAGCTATTGATACAGCATGTCACATCATCAACTGTTTTTACATCCATAAGCTTCTGAACAAAACATCATATAAGCTCCTTACTGGCAAGAAGCCAAATGTCAGCTACTTCAGAGTATTTGGAGCTAGCTGCTGGATCAAGGATCCCCATCACAAGTCAAAATTTGCACCTAAAGCTCACGAAGGCTTCATGCTCGGTTACGGAAAGGATTCGCAGAGTCTTCAACCTCTATCTCTACAAAATCGTTGAAACTGTGGACGTGTGATTTGATGAAACAAATGGTTCACAAAGAGAGCTCCTGCCAAGTACACTAGACGAAGTTCCGCCCAGCGAATCTATCAAGCTGATGGGAACTGGTGAAATCATGCCTTCTGAGGCACAGCCTGAAGAGGAACTTATCATTTCCGCACCTAACCAACCTGAAGACAATGCTCAGACTGAAGACAATCCTCCCAATGATGACAATGATCAGCAAGAGCAAGGTCTTCGTCCAGTTCATCCTCGAGTTGCAAATGAAGTACAAATTGAGAAGATAATTGATAGCATCAATGCACCTGGTCCACTTACTCGCTCAAGAGCAACACAGTTAGCAAATTTCTGTGGGCACTTTTCTTTTGTGTCAATATCAGAACCCAAGAAAGTTGTTGAAGCCTTTATGGAACCTGAATGGATACAAGCTATGCAAGAAGAACTTCAACAGTTCAAGTTGAACAATGTTCGGGAACTTGTCAAGCGTCCTGACCATCGCAAGCATAACATTATTGGCACAAAATGGATATATCGAAACAAGCAAGATGAGCATGGTCAAGTCGTCAGAAACAAAGCACGTCTTGTGGCTCAAGGATATACTCAAGTTGAAGGAATTAACTTCGATGAAACATTTGCTCCTGTGACTAGGCTTGAAGCTATTCGCATACTGCTAGCCTATGCTAACCACCACAACATCTTGCTATATCAAATGGATGTGAAGAGTGCATTTCTCAATGGCAAGATTGAAGAAGAAGTATACGTAGCTCAACCACCTGGCTTTGAAGATCCAAAACATCCTGATATGGTATACAAGCTAAACAAAGCACTGTATGGCCTCAAACAAGCTCCTCGCGCTTGGTATGATACGATCAAAGACTTCCTGAAGAGCAAAGGCTTCAAACCTATATCCCTCGATCCCACACTCTTCACGAAGACATATGATGGTGAACTGTTTGTGTGCCAAATATATGTGGATGACATTATCTACGGCTGCACCAACCAGAAGTATAGTGATGAGTTTGGATACATGATGCAAGAGCAATATCAGATGTCCATGATGGGTGAGCTGAAGTTCTTCCTTGGTCTTCAAATTCGTCAGCAAAGGAATGGCATCTTCATATCTCAAGAAAAATACCTCAAAGATTGTCTGAAGAAGTTTGGAATGGAAGATTGCAAAGGTTACACGACGCCAATGCCAGCCAAACACCATCTGGGTCCCGACGACAATGGTAAAGAGTTCGATCAAAAGGTATAACGCTCCATGATTGGTTCCTTGCTTTACCTATGTGCATCTAGGCCAGATATTATGCTTAGTTTTTGCATGTGTGCTCGATTCCAAGCGGCACCAAAGGAATCGCATCACTTAGCTGTGAAGCGAATTCTTCGATATTTGGCTTACACCCCAACACTAGGATTATGGTATCCAAAGGGCTCAAAATTTGATCTGGTTGGATTCTCGGATGCTGATTATGCTGGTGACAAGGTGGATCGCAAGTCTACATCAGGCACATGTCACTTTCTGGGTCGATCACTTGTTTGTTGGTCTTCAAAGAAGCAGAACTGTGTATCACTCTCAACTGCTGAATCTGAATACATTGCTGCTGGATCATGCTGCGCTCAGCTTCTATGGATGAAGCAAACTCTCAAGGACTATGGCATCAATCTGCAACAAGTACCTCTCTTCTGCGACAATGAAAGTGCCATCAAGATTGCCAACAATCCAGTCCAGCACTCGAAGACAAAGCACATTGAAATTCGTCATCACTTTCTCAGAGATCATGTCATGAAGAAAGATATTGACATCATTCACGTCAACACTGAAGAGCAACTGGCAGATATCTTCACAAAGCCCTTGGATGAGAAAAGGTTTTGCAAGTTACGGTGTGAGCTAAATATCTTGGAATCCTCAAATGTCCTGTGATCAGGCACACATCGTAACACTTTTGCATGTTGATGACTTAGATGTGCAACACACGAAGTAAAGTATATCTTCAATCAATGAAGACTTACATTCTGAGTGTGAATACATTAACGTGGAATTTGACTTTGGAGCGCCACGATAATTGTGCGCCGTGTCTGGGTCTAATACTTCCTATACGGTGGGTAACGCCACCACCAAATTTCTTGGTTTGAAGTGTTTCACTCATGACGTTATTTTTGCAATGTCTTCGCATTTGGTTTGGCTTCAATTTTAAATTATCTTCATGATTTTCTTCACTATGTTGATTTGATTGCTTTCTAATATATATACTAGTGTTCTGTCCTCTACAGCATTCACTTATAGCTATGTCTTCCTAGTTGAATCTTTTGAACTAAGTGAATGTGATCGGACCCTAATCTCTCTATGCTTTCTATCTCAAACTCTATCTGTCCAAATCGTATGCATTCTATTGAAACTGTTGAATGTCTTCTCTGCGTCCTTGTCAGCAGAAGACACAGAGACAAACATTAAGCCTGTTTTAAATGATTCATCCTTATTGTTTGAAATCCGGAGAAGCGGAACAACCATCCGACAAACCTGGCGGGCGTGGGAACGTGGGACAACTCTGAGTATGTTGCATGCTTGCCACGTGCCCGTCAGATGTGAACCGCCAGGGGCACCTGCGTAATTGCGCTGTGCCGCACACTTCCCTATAAATACATGTCCCCTGGGGTAAAGAAAACCTTCTTCCACCTCTCCACCTCGTCAAAACCCTAGCGCCACCGCTAGCTCTTGACGATGCCGGCGACGAAGCGCTTAGCTGCCGCGACTTCTCCGACGCCGTCCTCACGCCGGCCGCGGACATCGTCCTCTCCGCCGCCGCCGTAGGTGTCCTCCGTCGCCAAGTTAGGGCACGGTGGATTGAACTGCTCGGTCTCCTGTTCATCCCATCTAGCAGTTCTTCGTGTGGTAAATACAACTCTATTTTTACCATCTTTTTGATCCTCAAAGATTCATCCTATTTACCAAAATTGGTTACTGCCTATACAATGTTAGATCTATTCTGTCTGCATCTCATACTGCCTAGTATATTCACTTAAGCTTCATATCTAGTTAGATTCCTCACTTGTACTTATTCACGGATTTGTACAAATCTGGAACCAACTCTCAACATATAAGTGAATGTCTTTGCACCATGAGGTCAATGTCTTCAAACTGATTTATCTTCAAAATCTTCTGTGAATGCATATGACCTCTTCCCCTTCCCTCGCATCTCTAATGCTGTCACAGGTACATGTCCGTGGGAGAATCCCTTGGTTCTCATAGTCTGCATTCGTTTGTAGAATTCTTACAGCTTCACATTAACTCTCCCGAAGCTAGTTCCTGTTTGTCCAGCAAGCGAAAACCTTTGAAACCTTTGAACGTGTTTAAGCCATTCAGTTTGAAGTTCATGGCTGCAGAGAAATCAGTAAGGAAGGGTGGCAGACAGCGTCGTGGGGGAACATCAAAAGATTTGCCTGATGACCTCGCAGAGCTTTACAAGACAGATCCTGAAGAGAATTATCATCAGCGCAAGACACGAATCCAATGGATTCGACGATATTGGGATGAAAAATGGTTCAAATACAAGTTTGTGACCCAGGAATACGCTAAGAAGAATGCTATCAAGAGTCCTTGGGGTGATATTCTCTATCGAGGCCTTCAACCCAAGAACAGAGTTGAAGCTATTGCACAGGGTTTCTATCCTTGTATGGTCCGTGGACCTCAGCCTGAAAATGCCGACCCATCATCATTGCTCTGGTGTCGTGACGAAAGTCTCTTCAAGCGCAACTTCCAGCATGCAAAGGCATCGGCCAAGGAAAACAAGAAGTCATTGGGATTAGACTTCAACCCTGGTCCCTCTGCTCCCCGTGCTGATGGCTCACGTGATGCAGAACCCAATGTCATCGGTCCTTTCTGCAACCTTGATGGCCTCATCACTCACATCTTGGTCCAAGGTGCCAAAGTGGATCATTCTGATGATGATGCTGACGCTAATGAAGCCCCAGCTCCTCCTCCAAAGCGGCAGAAGCCAAAGAAAGCTAAGGCTTCAAGATCAGCTGCTCCTCCAAAAGCTTCACGTGCGAAGCCACTGGCCACTGCACCTCCTGAAGACAGTGTGCAGTCTGAAGATCTATCACGTATCTCCAAGAAGAAAAAGAAAATCGTCAAGCATACTGATCAGACATTGACTCCTGCTGCCATTCTGTGAGAAGAGCACATTGATCTGTCCAGCAATGAAGATCTTGCAGATGATGCTCTTGAGCAACTGATCAAGAGCAAGGAAGAAGCAGAGATCTTCAATAATTTGCCTCTCTTCGATGTGGCAATCATCCATAACTTCATTGATGAGTGGTTTGACACCCCAAATCTCAGCTTTGAAGATCTGCAACTTCCCATTGGCCTCAGCATCTCCTTCAATGGCACCATTGCTTCTGAGCTAGCTCTTGCTCAGTGCATCGTTGAACTGAAGCACAAGATCGACTATGAGAAAGCCCAGTTCAAGAAGCATGTGGCAAGGCTCAGTGTGCAAGATGTCAAAAACTTCAAGATCATGCTGCACGAGCTCAAAGAAGCCTTTCTCAAGAAGCGCTAAGAAGCTCAAGGCTCTCGTGAGCGCATGAAGAGTCTGGCTGACAAGTGTGTGCTAGCCTACAATGAGGCTGAGAAGCGCAAGGCTCTCGGTCGTCCTGGTATTGACCCCAGAATGGCTGCAAAGAAGAAGCTATCAACTGTCCAATCTGCACCTTCAAGGCAGGAAGAACCTCGCATAGTCTTCCCAAGCAGCATGACTGGCTCGAAGCCAAAGGTCATGTCAACCGCTTCAGAACTGAAGAAGACAAGGACTGCCGAGGCTGAAGCCAGAAAGAGGAAAAATACTGAAGCCTCTGATGTTGCTCCCTCCAAGAAGAAGAGCAAAACCAAGAAGAATCGGGCTGCTCCCACAGAGCCCTTAGTTGTTGAACCTATCTCAATGGTTCGCCCTACATCTTAACACCAAGAACGACGGATGATAGTTCATGAGCCTGCTCCCACAGAGGCTCATGAAGCTGAACACATTCCAGCAGTTGATCCCACCGCTGTTGAAGACATTGGTCACCATGACAATGTTGAAGATGATGAAGTTCTTCCTCAGATCGAACACAACTTGGTATCATCGCCTGTTCTCACGAACAGCGAACTCATCAGCATTGGTCGTCCTCTAACGCCAATTGCTCAGGATGCATCATGGGCTGATCACCCACAACCACAAGACTCCCCAAGTACTCCCCAACCACAAGTCACACCACCTGTGCAAGCAGAAGAAGATGACTTTGAGGCCCAGCAAACTCCAACTCCAAAGGCGTCGCCAGCATTACGCAGGCTTCGCAAAGGACCAAGGCCTCAAGTCCCTCTTTCGAGCGTTCCAAAAGGAGAAGTGCATCACCAATCTGTTGCACGTCAAGTGTTTCCAGAAGCCACTCCGACTATGAATGTCTCCGTGTCTGAAGCCAAGGCTACTGAAGACAATCCGGCTGCATCAGCCGATGACAAACAAGAAGACGAACGTGTCCCTACTCCCCCCATTACTGAAGAAGATGTTCCTGATGTGAACGTGCCAGTGTCCAACCCTCCAGCTCGTCAAGTGTAGGTTGAAAATCTTAAGGCTGCCACCACCAACACAAATGACGCCAATGACGTAGTCATGGCTGAAGTAAATGTGGAGCCTGCACCAACCAATGTGCCAGAAGCCAATGATGCAATAGCTCCTGAATCATTTGTTGTGCAGCCTGACGCCTCTTTTGTTGCCACTGCTCCTGTTCCGCCACCAAGGCCCCATACAATTGAGCAAGCATACAACCATGGTCAGCTAATCACTGTCAAATGGCCCATTCTGGTCCCTCCGCCTAATGCCTCTGGTCCTCAGTTTGATTATCATGTTGAGCATAGGCCTCTGGTCCAGAAACCAAAGCCAAGACTGCCAAGGTTCCCAGGTACTGCCACGTCTACAGGGTCCTTCAATGCAAATGGCTTCAAAGCCCACAACACCTTCTTTGACAGCGCAAAGAACCCCTACTCAAAGCCAAGAATATCATCTGATCGTTTCTGGAGCTATCAGCAGCGAAGCTATTACTCCTGCGTTCTATATGATCAAGGGCGCATTTTCCCTCATATGCGCCTCGACACTGAAGCCATTGCTGGACTACCATGCTTAGAAGAAGCACTTGACTGCTTTTGTGATGCAGGTCTGCTTAGCTTTGTGACAGACAAAAAACATTGGAATGAGGAACTTTTGCTTCAATTCTATGCTACCCTCCACATTCGCGGCTACAACAGGGATATAAATACATGGGTTCTCGAGTGGATGACAGGAAATGTTCATCATGAAGCCAAAGCTCTTGACGTCATTGAGCTTACAGGCCTACCCACTCCCGGAGAGCTGTACGAACCTGATTGTCAACTCCACCGCAATGCACTGGAGAGCATCTTCCATAAGCCAGAGCCCAACATGAGCCAGATGTTGAGCATGATGAAGCCTCTGCCACCTGACGCTGAATACCCAAAGGAGTTCTTTGTTGATGACTTTGAGTATCTGCCTCGCACAATATATCACATCATCAGGCGAAATCTATGGCCTATCAAAGGGCATTCATCAGCTGCAAAACTTGAAGGAGCCATGAAGACATTCATCTTTTACATCCTCAATGGCATCAGCTTCAATACACAAGAATTCTTCATCCGGCAACTGGCTGCGTCTGGATCTGACCTTTTTGGCCTAAAATTCTATGCTCCATGGGTCATGCGCCTCATCAAGCTACACTCTACTATCAACTATCAGCCCTCTGCTCGCAATCATCTGATCTTTCTACCAGAGGTTGATATGTCAGTTGAAGCCATATACCCTGAGCCTGCCAAGAAGCCTCTTTGTCTTCAAAATGCTGATCACCAAAGCTTCACTCAACCCATAGAAGGAGTCCAAGCAGTAACTCGTGTCTATCCAATGGCTGGGAACACTCGTCTGCCTCATCGTGCGCAAACTAAAGCTACCGAGAGCACAATTGCCCAAAGGCCTAAGAAGCGCTCTCGCGTCCTAAATGACCGAGAACTTCTTGTGGCACTGCATCAAAAACAAGACAAGCATCACTTTTGGCTCAAGCGACAGATGCAAAGCCTCTTGGTGGACGTCAATCGCATTCGAAATCTTGCCACCAAGAATGCTTTTGTCACTCACGAGACCTGTCGACGATCATGGAAGAGTTTGACGCTGCTTAGTGCTGAAGCAGATCTTCAAGACGATGGCTTCACTGAAAGATTCAAATTTGACTCCACTCCTCCACAGAATGCTCTCCTACGTCGAACTCCATCCCTTGAAGACTCTGACTATTCTTCCTCCGCGGCAACTATGAATGCCAAAGTGATCGATGATGAAGACGATGCTACTTCACTGCCCCCTACTTCTGCACGCATCGACACTGCATCAAGTTCGTCTGCGCCGCCAAACGACAACGACAACCCTGCTGCTTCACCTACTCCTCATGGGGACGAGTAGATGCTCTATGTCTTCAAACCTTTTTGGTCCTTACTGACAAAAGGGGGAGAAGCATATGAGTTTGATAGTCTTCAAGCGGGTTCATATGGGCGGTTGCTTTATATTTTGCCTAGTGTTTACAACTCTTGCTTTTGATACATTTGGTTCTTTGAGTTGTAACACTTAAACTCAATGGTCGTCTGCTACTTATTTTCTTTTTTGTGATGCGATGATAAATTCCGCATGTGCGATGATAACTTCCGCACTTAGATCATTCTGCAGACGTCCATTTTTCATTATGCATGTCATTCTCCTTGTTATATCATTTCATGCATGATGAATTATCTTCATAAGTTGAAGAGGATCTCCACAAGTACAACCTGCTGTAAGTGCATCTAGTGCCACCCCTAGTTGGTTTTGGAGTATTGACGACAGAGTTGGTTGAGGGACTAATGCGTTTGTGAGAATTGCAGGATAACGCAGGTAGTGTCCCTCATTGATTCGGTTTACCTACCGGAGATGACCGCTAAAAATGTATGAAGACATTGAAGACAATGGTGGTATGAGAAGATATTCATATTGAAGACTATGACAGGAGAAAACATTGAGTGAAGATTATGGAGCGCGAAGACTGTGTGATTTCGTCGTTTCCTTTTCTTCTTTGTTGAGTCATAGGAACCACCGTACTGTTAAGTGGGGTCCAAGTGAACTAAGTCAGAGTGACTGAAGTGATGCTCAACCCAAATCCTATGTCTTCGAGCGAAGACAATGAGAGCAAATCTTATCCAGAGCTGGATGAGTCAGCTTTGCTTGTAGCCCAAGTAAACTTGCCGTGTGTGTTTGAAACCTAACCGTTGGAACACGTGTCAGTTCCTTAGTGACCCAGGGTCATTTTGGAGAAATCAGACCGGGTTGCCTAGTGGCTATAAATAGCCCACCCCCTACACCATAAATTGGTGGCTGCTCAGAGTTAGTGCACGGCTTTTGTCGTTTGAGAGCAACCCACCTCGAAGCCTTTGAGAGAGAGAAATCCTTGCGAGGACAAAGCCCAAACACCAAGAGCCAAAGAGTGTTAGGCATCATTGAAGTCTTTCTGTCTGTGTGACCTGAAGACTTATTACACTTGAGGACTGTGAATCCTCCAGCCGGTTAGGCGTCTCGTTCTGAGCATCCAAGAGTCATTGTGGATTGCCGGTGAATGAAGTCTGTGAAGGTTTGGAAGTCTACCTTGAAGACTTACCAGAGTGATTGGGTGAGGACTGGGTGTCCTTAGCTCAAGGGGAATAAGGTGAAGACACGGTCTTCTAAGTTAAATCTCAGCCTCCCTAACCAGACGTACAGTTGTCACAGCAACTAGAACTGGTCCAACAAATCCTGTGTCTTCAACAAGTGACTGGTTCTATCCTCTTCCATCCTTTACTTAAGTTTGTCTTCGTGAAGTCATTGCCTATCTGTCTTACCTGTTTGACTTCATTGCTTGACTACTTTCGTTGATTGGCTTCATACTATCTTCCATCCTGATCCTTACTACTTAGCTGCTATTAGTTCTGTACTTTCATATCATTGCATACTTGACTATGGCTTGCTTATGGTAGTTTATCTTCCGCTGCATCTCAATTAGGGCATTTCTCTTGTTTGTCTTCGAAACTTCCAAGTTTTGAAGACTTTTCTAAAATCGCCTATTCACCCCCCCCCCTCTAGTCGATACTAGCACTTTCAATTGATATCAGAGCAAGGTACTCCCTTGTTCTGTGTGATTCGGTTTAACCACCTGGAGTTTTAGCTATGTCGACTACAGGGATAATCAATGTCTCCGCTGCTTGCCCCGTGTTCGATGGAACTGAATATCCCTACTGGAAGAATAAGATGCGTATGCATCTTGAAGCCATTGATGTCGACCTCTGGTATGTCGTCAAGAACGGCGTTCCCAGAACTGGTGAAGGTGTCACCCCTATTGATGTCAAGAAGTTCAGTCAACTGGACTCTACTGCAAAGAACATCATCTGTGGTCATCTGACCAAAGGACAGTATGGCCGTGTGAGTGCTCTGGAAACGTCGAAGCTAGTCTGGGACTGGCTATCCAAGGTCAACGAAGGCGTCTCAACCCAGAGAGATCAAAGGATCAGTGTTCTTCACAACCTCTTCAACCGCTTCAAGAGAAACGACAATGAGAATGTCCAGCTCACATTCGATCGCCTCACTGACATCACAAATGAGCTTCAAGCTCTTGGCGCAACTAAGATTACCAAGCATGAAATCATCAAGACACTGCTGAGATCACTTGACAACTCCTTTGACACCCTTGCCCTCATGATACAAGAACGTCCTGACTTCAAGACACTCGATCCCTCTGATATACTTGAGAGGCTCAACACACATGAGTTCCAGCTATCTGAGAAAAGAGATATCTATGGCCCAAACTATGGCCGAACCCGCGCTTTGAAGGCAAAAGTTGTTTCCTCATCTGAAGAAGAATCTGACTGCAGTTCTGAAGATCCTGAAGACATTGGAAAGGAACTTGCTATGCTTGTGAAGAAGTTCCAGAAATTCACTAAGAAGAAAGGCTTCAGAAAGTCGTCATGATCCAGCTCAAGGAATGATGAAGCTTCCACCCATGATCACAAGAAGAGAACCTGCCACAAGTGCAAGAAACCTGGTCACTACATATCTGAGTGTCCACAGTGGGACAATGAGAAGAAGAAGAAGAGCAAGGAATATGATTCTGATGACAACAAGAAGAAGAAATCCTCAAAGTCTTCTTCTAAGTCTTCTTCCAAATCTTCATCATACAAGAAGAGCTCGTCTAGAAAGGCTCGTGCTTTTGTTGGCAAGGAAATGGATTCAGAGGAGGAGTCTGCTTCTGAGGAGGCGGAGGTGGAGTCTGGAGAGGAGTCTGACCCTGGCGTTGCAAGTCTGGCTCTAGCCACAGCCTACGTTGCCAAGTCCATCTTCAACACTGAAGACAATGACTTCCACACCAACGCTGAAGCTGATAACGAAGACAATCCTACTCCCACCTACTGCTTCATGTCACGTGGTGCCAAGGTAAAATCACGTGATGCTTACTTTCAAACATGAAGTGAAGATGACTCTGATTGTGAATCCAAACCCAGCTACAAAACACTTGCTAAAATTGCAACTGAACAACAAAAAGCTATGGAACATACTCAAAAACTGTTAGACAAAAGCGATGACCTGTTGGACGCTGAAATGACCCGTTCACAGTCCTTAGTTGAAGATATAAAAAATCTTCATGCTAAGTACGAAGAACTTGAAAGTCATCATGAAACGCTCTCAACTACTTATGAAAGGCTCTCCTATGATTATCTTCAAAGGAAGCAAGAGCTTGAGAAATTGAGAGAGGCTCATGAAGATCTTCAAAAAGTGAATGAGTCGCTTCGCGCTCAACAGATCAGTCCCGCTCAGGATGGATTTGAACCACCATGTCTAAAATGCATTAAGCGTGATAACACTACATCTGTTGCTGAATGTTCCACTGCTGCTACTGTTTCATTGTCTTCACCTACTGATGTGGTTACTAACCCCTCTGCAGAGGATACCATGGCTATTGCTGATGAAAATGCTATGTTGAAGACATTGCTTGAAACAGGGATGTATAAGAGTCTGAAAGGGCATCAGACACTTTGCGATGTCCTCAAAAAGCAGATTCTGAACCGAAGCCCTAGGAAAGAGGGTGTTGGGTTCGAGAGGAAAATGAATGTTGATGGCTCGTACTAGAAGCCTGAGCAGTACCCCAAAACCACATGGGTTGCTGCAAAGGAACCTTCAGGAGATCCATCCACTCTATCTGGCTTTACCTGTGCTAATCCTATCATCATTGATGAATCCTTTGATGCAAACTATAAGTTGTTCAAGAATCAGAATGGTGAAGTGTTTGCCAGGTACATTGGTACTAACCGCAGGAATGGACCACCTATGAAGAAGATCTGGGTACCTAAGCAGTACATCGAGAATCTTCCTGTGAATGTCGTCATGACACCACCAAGGAAGAAGACAAACCCCAGACCTATAGCTTCATATGGCCCAAAGGCTTCATACAGATACAGGACTCACTTGAGTCACCCTAACGCCAATGTTTTGCGGGGAAATCATACTCAGACTTATGAATATGAGCGTGTGTCTTTGAACCGCTATGTTCATAGGACTAAGAACTTTTCTGCTTATTCATATGAGTATCATTCTTCTCCTGCAAGGCTATTTGCTAGGACTCCACAACTGAAATTCTTAGATGCTGCACTTAGACTCATTGCTTCTAGGCCACCCCTGAAAATGTGGGTGGCGAAGAAGAATTAACTCTCTTTTGCAGAAAAGGGTCACCAGCCTGAAATCAAAGGCGTCCAATGCTAATGCTGGGGACCTAAAACACATTAAGGACGCATGATAAAATGTCATTCTATATACTTCACATCTGAATCACTTACCTGTCATACTATATATCCTAATCTTGATATAAGCTGTGACAATCCCTACATGTGTCAAATGCTTATGCTTCACAACACTCTTGTGAAGCCTATCCTCCTAAATGCACTGTAGGGTACATCACCAAAAGCTTCAGAATGGATTATGGACAGTGGATGCACAAATCATATGACTGGTGATCGAAGTCTTCTCATGGACTCAACCTTACGTCCATCCGACAAGAGTCACATCACGTTTGCTGACACTGGTAAAAGCAAGGTATTGGGTCTAGGTAGAGTTGCAATCTCAAAGGATCAACACATGGATAAAGAGATGCTTGTTGAATCCCTTGGTTTCAACTTAACGTCTGTCTCAATGCTTTGTGACTTGAACATGATTGTGCTATTCGGAAAATATCGCTGCCTCGTACTAATGGAATCTGACAAGTCTCTAGTCTGAAGGGTATCGAAAAGATGATCTATACATGGTAGATTTCTCAGCAGGTCCACAGCTTGCCGTTTGTCTTCTCACAAAAGCTTCAGAATGCTGGCTCTGGCATCGAAGGCTGGGGCATGCTGGCATGAGGAACTTACACTCACTCGTCAAGAAGAAGCATGTCATTGGCATCGAGGATGTCAAGTTCAAGAAGGATCATTTGTGTGGTGCCTGCGAAGCTGGGAAGATGACAAGGGCAAAACACTCCTCGAAGACAATCATGACAACATCTCAAACCTTTGAGCTGTTACACATGGACTTATTCGGACCAACTCACTACTCCACCCTCACAACAACTGCTTGTCTGTATGGCTTCGTAATTGTTGATGACTACTCAAGATACACATGGGTTCACATAATTCTCTGGAAGACTGAAGTGCAAGATGTCTTCAGACGCTTCGCCAATCGAGCAATGAACAATTATGGTGTGAAGATCAAGCATATCAGAAGTGACAATGGCACTGAATTCAAGAACATCGGACTTGATCTGTATCTGGATACAATGGGAATCACTCATGAGTTCTCGGCTCCATACACACCTCAGCAAAATGGCATCGTTGAACGCAAGAACAGAACTCTCATTGAGATGGCTCGAACAATGCTAGATGAATACAAGACACCAAGAAAGTTCTGGCCTGAAGCCATTGATACAGCATGTCACATCATCAACGGTGTGTACATCCATAAGCTTCTGAACAAAACATCCTATGAGCTCCTTACTGGCAAGAAGCCAAATGTCAGTTACTTCAGAGTATTTGGAGCTAAGTGCTGGATTAAGGATCCCCATCACAAGTCAAAATTTGCTCCTAAAGCTCACGAAGGCTTCATGCTTGGCTGTGGAAAGGACTCACACTCCTACAGAGTCTTCAACCTCTATCTCTACAAAATCGTCAAAACTGTGGATGTGAAATTTGATGAAACCAATGGTTCACAAAGAGAACTCCTGCCAAGTACACTAGATGAAGCTCCTCCAAGCGAATCTATCAAGCTGATGGGAACTGGTGAAATCATGCCTTCTGAAGCACAGCTTGAAGAGGAACTTATCATCTCTGCACCAAATCAACCTGAAGACAATGCTCAGACCGAAGACAATCCTTCCAATGATGACAATGATCAGCAAGAGCAAACTCTTCGTCCTGTTCATCCTCGTGTTGCAAATGAAGTACAAATTGAGAAGATAATTGACAACATCAATGCACCTGGTCCACTGACTCGCTCAAGAGCAACACAGTTAGCAAATTTCTGTGGGCACTTTTCATTTGTGTCAATATCAGAACCCAATAAAGTTGCTGTAGCTTTTATGGAACCTGAATGGATTCAAGCTATGCAAGAAGAACTTCAATAGTTCAAGCTGAATAATGTTTGGGAACTTGTCAAGCAACCTGACCCTCGCAAGCATAACATTATTGGAACAAAATGGATATATCGAAACAAGCAAGATGAGCATGGCCAAGTCGTCAGAAATAAAACATGTCTTGTGGCTCAAGGATACACTCAAGTGGAAGGAATTGACTTCGATGAAACATTTGCTCCTGTTGCTAGGCTTGAAGCTATTCGCATACTGCTAGCCTACGCCAATCATCAAAACATCTTGCTATATCAAATGGATGTGAAGAGTGCATTTCTCAATGACAAGATTGAACAAGAAGTGTATGTCGCACAACCACCTGGCTTTGAAGATCCAAAACATCCCGATATGGTGTACAAGCTAAACAAAGCACTGTATGGCCTCAAACAAGCTCCTCGTGCATGGTATGATACAATCAAAGACTTCCTGAAGAGCAAAGGCTTCAAACCTGGATCCCTCGATCCTACACTCTTCACGAAGACATATGATGGCGAACTGTTTGTGTGCCAAATATATGTGGATGACATTATCTTCGGCTGCACCAACCAGAAGTATAGTGATGAGTTTGGATACATGATGTAAGAGCAATATCAGATGTCCATGATGGGAGAGCTGAAGTTCTTCCTTGGTCTTCAAATTCGTCAGCAAAGAAATGGCATCTTCATATCTCAAGAAAAATACCTCAAAGATTGTCTGAAGAAGTTTGGAATGGAAGACTGCAAAGGCTACATGACGCCAATGCCAGCTAAACACCATCTTGGTCCCGACGACAATGGTAAAGAGTTTGATCAAAAGGTATACCACTCCATGATTGGTTCTTTACTTTATCTATGTGCATCTAGGCCAGATATTATGCTTAGTGTTTGCATGTGTGCTCGATTCCAAGCGGCACCAAAGGAATCGCATCACTTAGCTGTGAAGCGAATTCTTCGATATTTGGCTTACACCCCAACACTCGGATTATGGTATCCCAAGGGCTCAAAATTTGATTTGGTTGGATTCTCGGATGCTGATTATGCTGGTGACAAGGTGGATCGCAAGTCTACATCAGGCACATGTCAGTTTCTAGGTCGATCACTTGTCTGTTGGTCTTCAAAGAAGCAGAATTGTGTATCACTCTCAACTGCTGAATCTGAATACATTGCTGCTGGATCCTGTTGTGCTCAGCTTCTATGGATGAAGCAAACTCTCAAGGACTATGGCATCAACCTGAAACAAGTACCTCTCTTCTGTGACAACGAAAGTGCCATCAACATAGCCAACAATCCAGTCCAGCACTCGAAGACAAAGCACATTGAAATTCGTCATCACTTTATCAAAGATCATGTCATGAAGAAAGATATCGACATCATTCATGTCAACACTGAAGAGCAACTGGCAGATATCTTCACAAAGCCCTTGGATGAGAAAAGGTTTTGCAAGTTATGGTGTGAGCTAAATATCTTGGAATCCTCTAATGTCCCGTGAACAGGCACACATCCTAACACTTATGCATGTTGATGACTTAGATGTGCAACACACGAAGTAATGTATATCTTCAATCAATGAAGACTTACACTCTGAGTGTGAATACATTAACATGGAATTTGACTTCGGAGCGCCACGATAATTGTGCGCCGTGTCTGGGTCTAATACTTCCTATACGATGGGTAACGCCACCACCAAATTTCTTTGTTTGAAGTGTTTCACTCATGGCGTTATTCTTGCAATGACTTCACATTTGGTTTGTCTTCAGTTTCAATTTATCTTCATGATTTTCTTCACTATGATGATTTGATTGCTTTCTGATATATATATACTAGTGTTCTTTCCTCTACAGCATTCACTTATAGCTATGTCTTCATTTTGAATCTTTGAACTAAGTGAATATGATCGGACCCTAACCTCTCTATGCTTTCTATCTCAAACTCTATCTGTCCAAATCATATGCATTTTATTGAAACTGTCAAATGTCTTTTCTGCGTCCTAGTCAGCAGAAGGCAAAGAGACAAACATTAAATCTGTTTGAAATGACTTATCTTTATTATTGAAATCCGGAGAAGCCGGAACAAGTCTCCGACATGCCTGGCGGGCGTGGGAACGTGGGACAACTCTGAGTATGTTGCATGCTTGCCACGTGCCCCTCAGATGTGAACCGCCAGGAGCACCAGCGTAATTGCGCTGTGCCGCACACCTACTTATAAATACTTGTCCCCCGCGGTAAAGAAATCCTTCTTCCACCTCTCCACCTCTATCAAAACCCTAGCGCCACCGCTAGCTCTCGACGACGCCGGCGACGAAGCGCTTAGCTGCCGCGACTTCTCCGACGCCGTCCTCACGCCGGCCGCGGACATCGTCCTCTCCGCCATCGTCGTAGGTGTCCTCCGTCGCCAAGTTAGGGCACGGTGGGCTGAACTGCTCGGTCTCCTATTCATCTCATCTAGCAGTTCTTCGTGCGGTAATTATAACTCTATTTTTACTACCTTTTTGATCTTCAAGATTTCATCCTATTTACCGAAAGTGGTTTCTACCTACACATGTTAGATCTATCCTGTCTGCATCTCATACTGCCTAGTCTATTCACTTGAATTTCATGTCTAGTTTGATTCCTCACTTGTACTTATTCACGGATTCGTACAAATCTGGAACCAACTGACATCACCTAAGTGAATGTCTTCGCATCATGAGGTCAATGCCTTCAAACTGATTTATCTTCAAAATCTTCTGAGAATGCATATGACCTCTTCCCCTTCCCTCGCATCTCTAATGCTGTCACAGGTACATGTCCGTGGGAGAATCCCTTGGTTCTCATAGTCTGCATTCGTTTGCAGAATACTTACAGCATCACATTGATTCTCCTGAAGCCAGTTCCTGCTTGACCAGCAAGCGTAAGTCTCTGAAGCCATTGAACATCTTGAAGCCATTCAGTTTGAAGTTCATGGCTGCAGAAAAATCAGCAAGGAAGGGTGGCAGACAGCGCCGAGAAGGAACATCCAAAGATCTGCCTGATGACCTAGCAGAGCTCTACAAGACAGATCCTGAAGAAACTTATCATCAGCGCAAGACACGAATCCAATGGATTCGACGTTATTGGGCTGAAGAATGGTTCAAGTACAAGTTTGTGACCAAGGAATATGCAGAGAAGAATGCTATCAAGAGACCTTGGGGTGATATTCTCTATCGAGGCCTTCAACCCAAGAACAGAGTTGAAGCTATTGCGCAAGGCTTCTATCCTTGCATGGTCCATGGACCTCAGCCTGAGAACGCCGATCCCACTTCATTACTCTGGTGTCGTGACGATGCTCTCTTCAAGCGCAACTTTCAGTTTGCCCAGGCTTCGGCCAAGAAAAACAAGAAGTCATTGGGATTAGACTTCAACCCTGGTCCCTCTGCTCCCCGTGCTGACGAATCCCATGATGCAGAACCTAATGTCATCGGCCCCTTCTCCAACCTCGATGGCCTCATCACCTACATCTTGGTCCAGGGTGCCAGAGTAGATCATTCTGACAATGATGCTGACACTGATGAAGCCCCAGCTCCTCCTCCTAAGCCGCGGAAGCAAAAGAAGCAAAAGGCTTCTAAATCAGCACCTCCAAAAGCTTCACGTGCGAAGCCACTGGCCACTGCACCTCCTGAAGACAGTGTGCAGTCTGAAGATCAATCCCGTATCTCCAAGAAGACAGAGAAGAAGAAGCAAATTGTCAGGCATACTAATCAAACCTTGACTCCTGCTGCCATTCTGCATGAAGAATCCATTGATCTGTCCAGCGATAAAGATCTTGCTGATGATGCCCTTGAGCAACTGATCAAGAGCAAGGAAGAAGTAGAAATCTTCAACAACTTGCCTCTCTTTGATGTGGCAATCATCCATAACTTCATTGATGAGTGGTTTGACACGCCAAATCTCAGCTTTGAAGATCTGCAGCTTCCCATTGGCCTCAGCGTCGCCTTCAATGGCGCCATTGCTTCTGAGCTAGCTCTCGCTCAGCGCATCGTTGAGCTGAAGAACAAGATTGATTATGAGAAGGCTCAATTCAAGAAGCATGTGGCCAAGCTAAGTGTTCAAGACGTCAGAAACTTCAAGGTCATGCTGCATGAGCTTAAAGAAGCTTTTCTTAAGAAGCGTGAAGAAGCTCAGGGCTCTCGTGAGTGCATGAAGAGTTTGGCTGATAAGTGTGTGCTTGCCTACAATGAGGCAGAGAAGCGCAAATCTCTTGGCCGTCCTGGCATTGACCCCAGGATGGCTGCAAAGAAGAAGAAGCCATCTGCAGCTCCACCTGCACCTTCAAGTCAAGAAGCCCCTCGCATTATCTTCCCAAGCAGCATGACTGGCTCGAAGCCAAAGGTCACGACAACCGCTTCAGAACAAAAGAAGACGAGCGCTGCCGAGGCTGAAGCCAGAAAGAGGAAGAATCCTGAAGCCTCTGATGCTGCTCCCTCCAAGAAGAAGCGCAAGACCAAGAAGACTAGGGCTGCTCCCACAGAGCCCTTAGTTGTTGAACCCATTTCAGTGGTTCGCCCTGCGTCAGAACATCAAGAAAGAAGGATGATAGTTCATGAGCCTGCTTCCACAGAGGCTCATGAAGCTGAAGATATTCCAGCAGTTGAACCCACCGCTGCTGAAGACATTGGTCAAGATGACAATGTTGAAGATGATGAAGTTCTTCCTCAGATTGAACACAATGTGGTATCATCGCCTGTTCTTACGAACAGTGAACTCATCAGCATTGGCCGTCCTCTGACGCCAACTGCTCAGGATGCATCGTGGGCTGATCACCCACAGCAACAAAACTCCCCCTATACTCCCCAACAACAACAACAAGCTACACCTCCCGTACAAGAAGAAGATGAAGACTTTGAGGCCCAGCCAACTCCATCTCCAAAGGCGTTACCAGCATTTCGCAAGCTTCGCAAAGGACAAAGGCCTCAAGTCCCTCTGTCGAGCGTTCCAAAAGGAGAAGTGCAACGCCAACCTGTTGCACGTCAAGTATTTTCTGAACCCACTCCAACTGTGAATGTCTCCGCGTCTGAAGCCCAAGCTGCTGAAGACATTCCGACTGCATCAGCCGATGAGAATCAAGAAGACGTACGTGTCCCGACTCCCCCAGTTATTGAAGAAGCTGTTCCTGATGTGAATGTGCCAGTGCCCGACCCTCCTGTTCATCAAGTGGAGGTTGAAAATGTTGAAGCTGCCACCACCAACGCCAATGAAGCCAATGACGTTGTCATGGCTGAAGCTAATGTGGAGCTTGAACCAACCAGTGTGCCTGAAGCTAATGAGGCCACTGTTCCTGAAGCCTCAGCTGTTGCCACTGCTCCTATTCCGCCACCAAGGCCCCATACAATCGAGCAAGCATACAGTCATGGTCAGCTAACCACTGTCTGATGGCCCATTCTGGTACCTCCACCTACTGACTCTGGACCTCAGTTTGATTATCATGTTGAGCATAGGCCTCAGGTCTAGAAGCCAAAACCAAGACTGCCAAGGTTTCTAGGCACTGCAAACTCTCCAGGGTCCTTCAATGCCAATGGCTTCAAGAGCCACAATACCTTCTTTGACAGCGCCAAGAACCCCTACTCAAAGCCAGGGATATCATCAGATCGTTTCTGGAGCTATCAACAGCGAAGCTATTACTCTTGCATTCTGTATGATCAAGGGCGCATTTTCCCGCATATGCACCTCGACACTGAAGCTATTGCTGGACTGCCGTGCTTAGAAGAAGCACTTGATTGCTTTCATGATGCTGGTCTGCTCAACTTTGTGACAGACAAAGAACACTGGAATGAAGAGTTATTGCTTCAATTCTATGCTACTCTACACATTCGCGGCTACAACAGAGACATCAAGACATGGGTTCTCGAGTGGATGACTGGAAATGTTCATCATGAAGCCAAAGCTCTTGACATCATCGAGCTTACAGGGCTAGCCACTCTTGGATAGTTATATGAACCTGATTGTCAACTACACCGCAATGCATTGGAGAGCATCTTCCATAAGCCCGAACCCAACATGAGCCAGATGTTGAGCATGATGAAGCCTTTGCCATCTGACGCTGAATATCCAACAGAGTTCTTTGTTGAAGACCTTGAGTGAGGGAGTCCTGGACTAGGGGTGCCCGGATAGCCGAACTATCATCATCGGCCGGACTCCAAGACCATGAAGATACAAAATTGAAGACTTCGTCCCGTGTCCGGATGGGACTTTCCTTGGCGTGGAAGGCAAGCTTGGCAATACGGATATGTAGATCTCCTACCATTGTAACCGACTCTATGTAACCCTAGCCCTCTCCGGTGTCTATATAAACCGGAGGGTTTTAGTCCGTAGGACAACAATTACAACAATCATACCATAGGCTAGCTTCTAGGGTTTAGCCTCCTTGATCTCGTGGTAGATCCACTCTTGTACTACCCATATCATCAATATCAATCAAGTAGGAGTAGGGTTTTACCTCCATTGAGAGGGCCCGAACCTGGGTAAAAACATCGTGTCCCGTGTCTCCTGTTACCATCCGCCTAGACGCACAGTTCGGGACCCCCTACCAGAGATCCAACGGTTTTGACACCGACATTTGTGCTTTCATTGAGAGTTCCTCTGTGTCGTCACCGATAGGCTTGATGGCTCCTTCGATCATCAACAACGATGCAGTCCAGGGTGAGAATTTTCTCCCCGGACAGATCTTCGTATTCGGCAGCTTTGCACTGCGGGCCAATTCGCTTGGCCATCTGGAGCAGATCGAAAGCTACGCCCCTGACCATCAGGTCAGATTTTGAAGTCTAAACTTCACGGCTGACATCCGCGGAGACTTGATCTTCGATGGATTCGAGCCACAGCCGAGCATGCCGCACTGTCACGATGGGCATGATTTAGCTCTGCCGCCGGACAGTGCCCTGGAGGCCGCACACGAGTCCGCTCCGATCCTCAATTCGGAGCCGGCTGCCCAGATCAAGGACGGGTGGCTAGACACCGCCTCGGGGGCTGCTACCCCTATGGCTATGGAGCCGAATACTGACCTTGTCCCTTGTGACGCTCGTGACTCCGAGGTGCCGGACTCCTCGCCGGACTCCGAACCTCCTGCGCCCCCTCCAATCGAATCCGATTGGGCGCCGATCATGGAGTTCACTGCCACGGACATCTTTCAACACTCACCTTTTGGCGACATCCTGAATTCGCTAAAGTATCTCTCGCTATCAGGAGAGCCCTGGCTGAATTGCGGTCAGGATGGTTGGGATGCGGACGACGAAGAAATTCAAAACCCACCCACCACCCACTTTGTAGCCACTATCGATGATTTAACCGACATGCTAGACTGCGACTCCGAAGACATCGACGGTATGGACGAGGATGCCGGAGACGACCAAGAACCAGCGCCTACGGGGCACTGGAAGACCACCTCGTCATACGACATATATATGGTGGACATCCCAAAGGATGGGAATGGCGAGGAAGCAGCGGAGGAGGACTCCTCCAAGAAACAGCCCAAGCGCCAGCGTCAGCGGCGCCGCTCTAAATCCCGCCACAACAAGAATGGAGATTCCGGTACCGGAGATAATAACACCCCGGAGAGTGCCGAAGACAACCCCCTCCAGCAAGATTCAGCATAGGAGGACGGAGAAGCCAGCCCTCACGAGAGAGCGGCAGACGAAGAGGTAGAGGATGATAATTACATGCCTCCCTCTGGAGACGAGGCAAGCCTCGACGATGACGAATTCGTCGTGCCCGAGGATCCCGTCGAACAAGATCGTTTCAAATGCAGGCTTTATGGCCACGGTGAACAGCCTAAAGAAAAAGCAGAAATAGCTTAGAGCTGATCAAGACCTGTTAGCCGACAGATGGACTGAAGTCCTTGCGGCCGAAGAGTATGAACTCGAACGCCCCTCCAAAAGCTACCCCAAACGCAAGTTGCTCCCCCGATTAGAGGGGGAGGCATACAAACCTGCATCACCAGAGCACAATACGGCTGACCGACCACCTCATGGCCGCGACAGAGAGGCCTTTAGGCCCTCCATTAGAACCGTACCCCGGCATCGCTCGAAAAGCACAAGGCCACAAGGGAACGCTCCGGACTTGCGAGATATATTGGAGGATAAGGCAAGACAATCAAGATCGATCTACGGATCGCGTGGGCGCCCCATGGCATGCAACGACAACCGTCGCGCTGGACACAGCAAGTCCGGCCGGGCCGAACACAGTAGACAAAGTTCGTTTGAGCTACGTCGTGATATAGCCCAATATAGAGGCGCCGCACACCCACTATGCTTCACAGATGAAGTAATGGATCATCAAATCCCCGAAGGGTTTAAACCCGTGAACATTGAATCCTACAATGGCAAAACAGACCCCGCGGTTTGGATCAAAGACTACCTCCGTCATATCCACATGGCCCGCGGTGACGATCTTCACGCCATCAAATATCTCCCACTCAAGCTTAAAGGACCAGCTCGGCATTGGCTTAACAGCTTGCCATCAGAATCAATTGGGTGTTGGGAAGACCTGGAAGCCGCATTCCTTGACAACTTCTAGGGCACATATGTGCGACCACCAGACGCCGATGACCTAAGCCACATAATTCAGCAGCCAGACGAATCGGCCAGACAGTTCTAGACACGGTTCTTAACAAAGAAAAATCAAATCGTCGACTGTTCGGATGCAGAGGCCCTCGCAGCCTTCAAACATAACATCCGCGATGAGTGGCTTGCCCGGCACCTAGGACAGGAAAAGCCGAAATCCATGGCAGCCCTCACATCACTTATGACCCGCTTCTGCGCGGGAGAGGACAGCTGGCTAGCCCGCAGTAACAACCTCAGCAAAAATTCTGGCAGTCCGAATACCAAGGACCGCAATGGCAGGTCGCGTCGCAACAAAAACAAATGCCGCATTAACGGTGATAACACTGAGGATACGGCAGTCAACGCCGGATTCAGAGGCTCTAAACCCGGTCAGCGGAAAAAGCCATTCAAAAGAACTACTCCGGGTCCGTCCAATTTGGACCGAATACTCGACCGCTCTTGCCAGATACATGGCACCCCCGAAAAGCCAGCTAATCACACCAACAAGGATTGTTGGGTATTCAAGCAGGCAGGCAAGTTAATTGCCGAAAACAATGACAAGGGGCTACAGAGCGATGACGAGGAGGAGACCCGGCCGCCGAACAATAGAGGACAGAAGGGTTTCCCCCCACAAGTGCGGACGGTAAACATGATATACGCAACCCACATACCCAAGAGGGAGCGGAAGCGTGCACTCAGGGACGTATACGCGATGGAGCCAGTCGCCCCGAAGTTCAACCCATGGTCCTCCTGCCCGATCACTTTTGATCGAAGGGACCACCCCACTAGTATCCGCCACAGTGGATTCGCCACATTGGTTTTAGACCCAATCATCGATGGATTTCATCTCACTAGAGTCCTGATGGACGGCGGCAGCAGCCTGAACCTGCTTTATCAGGATACAATGTGCAAGATGGGCATAGACCCCTCAAGGATTAAACCCACAAAGACGACCTTCAAAGGCGTCATACCAGGTGTAGAAGCCAATTGTATAGGCTCAGTTACACTGGAAGTGGTCTTCAGATCCCCGGATAACTTCTGAAGCAAGGAGTTAATCTTCGATATAGTCCCGTTCCGCAGCGGCTATCATGCTCTGCTTGGACGAACCGCGTTCGCAAAGTTCAACGCGGTGCCGCACTACGCATACCTCAAGCTCAAGATGCCAGGCCCTCGAGGAGTCATTACGTTCAACGGAAACACTGAACGCTCCCTTCGAACGGAGGAACACATAGCGGCTCTCGCGGCAGAAGTACAGAGCAGCCTCTTAAGGCAATTTTTGAGTCCGGCCGGTAAGCGACTGGACACGGCCAAACGCGCCCGGGGTGACCTACAACAAGACCACCTGGCACGTTCCGAGCACGCGTAGCAATGCGGCCCCAACCCCAGCCCTTGCAAAATTGCAAGACTGGTCCTTCGCGTACATCATTACGCTTTGGAGATACCATGGGCATAGGGAGAGGGGCACGACCACAACAGGCCCAGAGTGCGGCTCAACCACACCAGGGGCTCCCAAGTGTGTCATCTTTTTTCTCTTTTTTATCTTATCCACAGGACTCCATTTACTAGAGGGCCTGTCCGGCAGTAGACCTGTCGAACTCACGATGCAACAGCCAGGGAGGGAGAAAGGCTACGACGAACACTCAGGTGGTCTCCATTACAAGCATTAAATCTGTTTTACACACCATTCCGCAGCCTACCCCTGGAGGGGGACATGTTTAATAGTCCCATCCCCTGCTTACAACACTATTTGTATCATTCTGCATTCATGGTAGTATTTCTGGAATAAAAAATGCATCGCTTTTTTTTCTTATAACTGCATTTCTTTCTTATATATATGTTCATTTATGACATGTTGCATCCGTACACTTTGGTATGGCTAAATACACCAGGGGCTTGAGTTCCCCACATTATGGTGTGATAAGTCCGAACACTTTCACAAGTGCGGTACCCCGAACTTATAGCATTATATGCATCAGCTCCGAATCATGTCTTGGGTCAATAGTTGGGTTTGCCCGGCTCCCATGTTTTGGTACCTTACGTTCCGTTGTATCGGCTAAGGTAGCACTGGGAGAACCACTGCGATTGCGACCCGGTTGAGCTGGGCGAGTGCCTCAGTGGAGAAAGCTAAAACTGACCGTCATGATAAGGCGAGAGTTGGTCGTTGTTCGAGAGGTTTCTTCGAGTCCCTAAAGACTTATGCCGCTTAGAGCGAGGAACCGGCTTTGTCCGGCCCAGGCATGGATAGCGCCCCGAACTCAGTCTTCCGAACACTAGGGGCTTCGCCGAAATTGAAAATTATAGAATTCTATGGCTAAGTGAGAGTGTTCAAGCATTATAAGTCCGGTTGCCTCGTTCGTTGTGTTGAGCGCCTCCCTAGATGGACCCAAAAATGGGAACAAGAGCGCTCAAGTTTATCCCGAACACCCCAGCACTTGTGGCATGGGGGCTGAAGCCGATGACTTGCCATCTCTCAGATTTGATAAACGGCCGCACAGAAGGTAATATTTTAAATTAACAAGCGTTGCTTAGCGCATATGAACAAAGTTTTCAGCGCACAGGATAACAAAATGCGAGTCTACTCAAATATTACATCATTGGAGCACTCACCCGCAATCATGCGGGCACCCTTCAGGACACTCTTATAATACATTTCGGGCGTGCGATACTCCTTGCCCGTCGGTGGCGCGTCCGTCACAAGCTTCTCAGCGTCCATCCTGCCCCAGTGCACCTTTGCACGGGCAAGGGCCCGACGGGCACCTTCAATACAGGCGGAGTGCTTGACGACTTCAACCCAGGGACACGCATCCACCAGCCGCCGCACCAGGCCGGAGTAGCTCCCAGGCATGGCCTCCTTGGGCCACAGCCGAACTATGAGGCCCTTCATGGCCTGTTCGGCCACCTTGTGGAGCTCGACCAGCTGCTTCAGCTAGTCGCTAAGGGGCACCGGATGTCCGGCCTCAGCATACTGAGACCAGAAGACCTTCTCCGTCGAGCTCCCCTCCTCGGCCCGGTAGAAAGCGGCAGCATCGGACATGCTGCGGGGCAGATCTGCGAACACTCCTGGAGAGCTCCGAATTCGGGTAAGTAATAGGTAATTCACATTCACATGCTTGCTTTGCATGAAAAATACCATACCCTCCGCTATCTTCTTCAACGCCTCGATTTCCTGGAGGGCCTTGTGGGCTTCGGCCTTAGCGGCTTTGGCACTCTCAAGAGCCGATGCAAGATCAGACTCTCGAGTCTTTGAGTCGCGCTCCAAACTCTCATGTTTTTCCATGAGAGCCTGGAGCTCTTGCTGCACCTCCGCCACCCATGCTTCCTGCTTCTCTCGCTCGGCTCGCTCCGCGGCCGCATTGCATTCATCCGCGGACACCGCCTCCTTCAGGGTTGCCACCTTGTTCATGGCCCCTGGAGTACCCACATTATCCTTGTTATTTCTCTTGCAACCAAATCTTTTTCTGTAAGGTACAAATTTAATACGGTGTTACTCACCTTCCTTGTCCTCGAGCTGCTTCTTGGCACGGCCGAGCTCGCTCTCAGACCGCTCGAGGCCCTGCTTCAAAGCATTGACCTCCGCAGTCAGTGCGGCAGAGGTCAGCAGCGCAGCCTGCAATCCCATATTGACATATTTTTTAGAACTCCTGCGTATATCTTTTTAGATCCTCAGTCCGGATTTTCTTTCCGAACACCGAACCGAGCATCAGGGGCTACTGTCTATGCGGTATTATATTACATATCTTAAAATTCTTACCTCAAAGCCTGTTAGAAGGCTGCTGCAGGCTTCTGTCAGCCCGCTCTTGGCGAGCTGAACCTTCTGAATCACCGCACTCATGACAGTGCGGTGTTCTTCTTCGATGGAGGCACCGTTGAGCGCCTCCAGCAAGTTATCCAGTGCCTCTGGTTGGACAAAGGCCGCCGGTGTCACAGTCTTGCCCTTCTTACGAAGGGGCCGCTCACCGGACTCTGGAACCACTACAGGTTCCGGTGCGGAGTCCGGTGCAGAATCCGGGAGGTTGCCTTGCGGCACCTCCGGGGCCTCCTCCTCCTGGCGGGTCCCCTCCCAGGATCCCACCTTGGCGTCGTCAGCGTCACGGGGGGTTGAGGCGGTCGGAAGAGAATCCATATTCGACGTACCCAAGGACCCGCTTGACGAAGCGGGAAGATCGTCCTCGGTCGGACTACAGGTTGTATGCGGCATTAGAAAGACACCGTGTGGCAAAAAGAAAAATTATAAATTATCTAGGAGTTCGGATACTTACGATCTCGCCAGGTGCTTGTCCCTTGAGGGCCACTCCTCGTTGCCGTCGCCAATGTTGGCGGAGCAGTCCGGGGGAAGGGTCCTTCCCTTCTTGGACCATTCGGCCTCCCTCGTTGGGGAGGCCTTCCTCTTCTTCTCTCCCCCCGTTGGGGGAGAGGCCTCTTTCTTCTCCTCTCGTCCTCAGGGGACGAGTCCGCCTCGGAGTCATCGGACGATGAGTCCGATACCACCTGACGCCGGGAACTCCTTCGAGTTCCCGTGGCCTTCTTCTTGGCCTTCTTCTCCGGCACCACGTAAAGTGCCGGGACCAGCAGCCCCGTCAAAGGGTGTCCGCTGGGTCTTCTAGAAGGGGAGTCAGACAGTTAACCTATCCGGACGTCTTCTGCTAGTCCTGTTAAAGGCATTGGGAGTTTAGATCCCGCATAGAGTCAAACTATGAAAAGCAAATGTCCCATAAAGGATAACATAGCTTACCTCGCCAGCCGGACGCTGCGTGCTGAATCCGCGATCTTCGGTAGCGGATGTGGGAGCTTCGGCGCCCTTGAACAGCACCCTCCAGGCAGCTTCGTACGTAGTGTCGAAGAGCCTGCTCAAGGTCCAGTGCTGCGCCGGATCAAACTCCCACAAATTAAAGTCCTGTTGCTGGCAGGGTTGAATCCGGCGGACGATCATGACCTGGATCACATTGACAAGCTTGAGCTTCTTGTTCACCAGGGTCTGGAGATAGGACTGGAGTCCGGTCAGCTCCTCCGAACTACCCCAAAGCAAGCCCTTCTCTTTCCAGGAGGTGAGCTGCATGGGGATGCCAGATCTGAACTCAGGGGCCGCTGCCCATTTAGGGTCACGCGGCTCGGTGATATAGAACCACCCCGATTGCCGCCCTTTGATGGATTCCACGAAGGCACCCTCAAGCCAAGTGACGTTGGGCATTTTGCCCACCATGGTGCCTTCGCACTCCGCTTGGCTGCCCTTCACAACCTTCGGCTTGACATTGAAGGTCTTTAGCCACAAGCCGAAGTGGGGCTGGATGCAGAGGAAGGCCTCGCACACGAGATAAACACCGAGATATTGAGGATGAAATTTGGGGCCAGATCGTGGAAATCCAGGCCGTAGTAGTACATGAGCCCCCGGACGAAGGGGTGGAGTGGGAAGCCCAGTCCATGGAGGAAGTGGGGAAGGAATACGACCCTCTCATGGGGCCTGGGGGTGGGGATGAGCTGCCCCTCGTCGGGCAGCCGGTACACGATGTCGCTGGACAGGTATCCGGCGCTGCGCAGCTTCTCGGTGTGCCCCTCAGTAACGGAGGAGGCCATCCATTTGCCTCCCGCTCCGGACATGGCTGGAAAAGGTTGAGGTGAGATGTGCGGACTTGTGCGCTGGAGCTCGAGTGCGCGGACATGGATAAGCAAAAGAGGAAGAAGGCGTAGGTAAAGGAGGTGGATCCTTATCCCCTTATATATGGGCGGACGAAACTATATGTCCCCACCGGCCTGGTAAAACTCGCTTATCTCCCAAGGGCCACAATCAATGGCGTGGTTGGGTTACCCACGTCCGTATTGATGGGAATCCCAGAATAAGGGGAACACGATCTCTGCTTCGACAAGACGTGCCAAGGAAACCGCTTCGCTAAACGCGCTGAGGTGGTATAATAAAAACGATTCAAGTAAAGGCTTGGTAGTGGTGTGACATCATGCCACAAAATATGTCAGCAGATTGAACTTGTGTAAATATTATTCTCTCTACGGTGGTACGTGGAATTTATTTTGCAGAGCCGGACACTATCCTGGCGTTCACAATCTTCTATGAATTATTTGGAGGAGGAACCCGCCTTGCAATGCCGAAGACAATATGCACGCCGGACTCGTCGTCATTGAAGCCTGGTTCAGGGGCTACTGAGGGAGTCCTGGACTAGGGGGTGTCCGGATAGCCGAACTATCATCATCGGCTGGACTCCAAGACCATGAAGATACAAAATTGAAGACTTCGTCCCGTGTCCGGATGGGACTTTCCTTGGCGTGGAAGGCAAGCTTGGCAATACGGATATGTAGATCTCCTACCATTGTAATCGACTCTGTGTAACCCTAGCCCTCTCCGGTGTCTATATAAACCGGAGGGTTTTAGTCCGTAGGACAACAATTACAACAATCATACCATAGGCTAGCTTCTAGGGTTTAGCCTCCTTGATCTCGTGGTAGATCCACTCTTGTACTACCCATATCATCAATATCAATCAAGCAGGAGTAGGGTTTTACCTCCATCGAGAGGGCCCGAACCTGGGTAAAAACATTGTGTCCCTTGTCTCCTGTTACCATCCGCCTAGACGCACAGTTCGGGACCCCCTACCCGAGATCCGCCGGTTTTGACACCGACATTGAGTATCTGCCACGCACAATATATCATATTATCAGGAGAACTCTATGGCCTATCAAAGGACATTCATCAGCGGCCAAGCTTGAAGGAGCCATGAAGACTTTGGTCTTTTACATTCTCAATGGCATCAGCTTCAATACTCAAGAATTCTTCATCAGGCAACTTGCTGCTTCTGGATATGACCTTTTTGGTCTGAAGTTCTATGCTCCATGGGTCGTGCGCCTCATCAAGCGACACTCCTCTGTCAACTATCAACCCTCTGCTCGCAATCATCTGATCTTTTTGCCAGAGGTTGATATGTCAGTTGAAGCCATATATTCTGACCCTGCCAAGTAGCCTCTTTGTCTTCAGAATGTTGAGCACCAAAGCTTCACTCAACCCATTGAAGGCGTCCAAGTTGCAACACGTATCTATCCAATGGCTGGAAATACTCGTCTGCCTCATCGTGCTCCTACTGAAGCCACTGAAAGCACCATTGCCCAAAGGCCTCGGAAGCGCTCTCGTGTTCTCAATGACCGAGAACTTCTTGTGGCACTTCATCAGAAACAGGATAAGCATCACTATTGTCTCAAGAGACAGATGCAAAGCCTCTTGGTGGATGTCAATCGCATTCGAAGCCTTGCCACCAAGAATGCATTTGTTGCTCATGAAACTTGCCGGAGATCATGGAAGAGTTTGACCCTGCTCAGTGCTGAAGCAGATCTTCAAGACGATGGCTTCAATGAAAGATTCAAGTTTGACTCCACTCCTCCACGGACAGCTGTCCTACGTCGAACTTCGTCCCTTGAAGACTCTGACTATTCTTCCTCAGCGGCAACTGTGAATGCCAAAGTGATCGATGATGAAGATGATGCTACTTCACCGCCTCCTACCTCTGCACGCATCGACACTGCACCAAGTACGTCTGCACCGCCAACCAACGATGACAACCCTGCTGCTTCACCTACTCATGAGGACGAGTAGATGCTCTATGTCTTCAAACCTTTTTGGTCCTTACTGACAAAAGGGGGAGAAGCGTATGAGTTGATAGTCTTCAAGCGGGTTCATATGGGTGGTTGCATTATATTTTGCGTCGTGCTTACAACTCTTGCTTTTGAAACATTTGGTTCTTTGAGTTGTAACACTTAAACTTGATGGTCGTCCGCTACTTATTTGCTTTACTGTGATACGATGATAAATTCCGCATGTGCGATGATAACTTCCGCACTTAGATCATTCTGCAGACGTCCATTTTTCATTATGCATGTCATTCTACTTGCTATATCATTTCATGCATGATGAATTATCTTCATAAGTTGAAGAGGATCTCCACAAGTACAACCTACCATGTGCATTTGCATTCCAAAAGCAAATTACTTATATGCACATCTTCAGGGAGAGCCCTTGCTACTTATGAAGACAATACCCTATCCTTTACAATTTCACATACTTTATCCCCGTTGAAAACTTCAACCAGTTTATCATCAATCACCAAAAAAGGGGGAGCTTGTAAGTGCATCTAGTGCCACCCCTAGTTGGTTTTGGAGTATTGATGACAAAGTTGGTTGAGGGACTAATGCGTTTGTGAGAATTGCAGGATAACGCAGGTAGTGTCCCTCATTGATTCGGTTTACCTACCGGAGATGACCCCTAAAAATGTATGAAGACATTGAAGACAATGGTGGTATGAGAAGATATTCATATTGAAGACTATGACAGGAGAAGACATTGAGTAAAGATTATGGAGCGTGAAGACTGTGTGATTTCGTCGTTTCCTTTTCTTCTTTGTTGAGTCATAGGAACCACCATACTGTTAAGTGGGGTCCAAGTGAACTAAGTCAGAGTGACTGAAGTGATGCTCAACCCAAATCCTATGTCTTCGAGCGAAGACAATGAGAGCAAATCTTATCCAGAGCTGGATGAGTCAGCTTTGCTTGTAGCCCAAGTAAAGTTGCCGTGTGTGTTTGAAATCTGACCGTTGGAACATTTGTCAGTTCCTTAGTGACCCAGGGTCATTTTGGACAAATCAGGTCGGGTTGCCTAGTGGCTATAAATAGCCCACCCCCTACACCATAAATTGGTGGCTGCTCAGAGTTAGTGCACGGCTTTTGTCGTTTGAGAGCAACCCACCTTGAAGCCTTTGAGAGAGAGAAATTCTTGCGAGGACAAAGCCCAAACACCCAGAGCCAAAGAGTGTTAGGCATCACTGAAGTCTTTCTATCTGTGTGACCTGAAGACTTATTACACTTGAGGACTGTGAATCCTCCAGCCGGTTAGGCGTCGCGTTCTGAGCATCCAAGAGTCATTGTGGATTGCCGGTGAACAAAGTCTGTGAAGGTTTGGAAGTCTACCTTGAAGACTTACCAGAGTGATTGGGCGAGGACTGGGTGTCCTTAGCTCAAGGGGAATAAGGTGAAGACACGGTCTTCTGAGTTAAATCTCAGCCTCCCTAACCAGACGTACAGTTGTCATAGCAACTGGAACTGGTCCAACAAATCCTATGTCTTCAACAAGTGACTGGTTCTATCCTCTTCCATCCTTTACTTAAGTTTGTCTTCGTGAAGTCATTGCCTATCTGTCTTACCTATTTGACTTCATTGCTTGACTACTTTCGTTGATTGGCTTCATACTATCTTCCATCCTGATCCTTACTACTTAGCTGCTATTAGTCTTGTACTTTCATATCATTGCATACATGACTATGGCTTGCTTATGGTAGTTTATCTTCCGCTGCATCTCAATTAGGGCATTTCTCTTGTTTGTCTTCGAAACTTCCAAGTTTTGAAGACTTTCATAAAAATCGCCTATTCACCCCCCCCCCCTCTAGTCGATACTAGCACTTTCACCTGCCATGTGCATTTGCATTCCAAAAGCAAATTACTTATATGCACATCTTTAGGGGGAGCCTGTGTCACTTATGAATACAATACCCTATCCTTTATAATTTCACATACTTTATCCCCGTTGAAAACTTCAACCAGTTTGTCATCAATCACCAAAAAGGGGGAGATTGTAAGTGCATCTAGTGCCACCCCTAGTTGGTTTTGGAGTATTGACGACAAAGAATTGCAGGATAACGCCGGTAGTGTCCCTCATTGATTCGGTTTACCTACCGGAGATGACCCCTAAACGTGTATGAACACATTGACGACAATGGTGGTATGTGAAGATATTCATATTGAAGACTATGACATGAGAAGACATTGAGTGAAGACTATGGAGCGCGAAGACTGTGTCGTTTCGCTGTTTCCTTTTTCTTCTTTGTTGAGTCATAGGAACCACCGTACTGTTAAGTGGGGTCCAAGTGAACTAAGTTAGGATGACTGAAGTGATGCTCAACCCAAATCCTATGTCTTCGAGCGAAGACAATGAGAGCAAATCTTATCCAGAGCTGGATGAGTCAGCTTTGCTTGTAGCCCAAGTAAAGTTGTCGTGTGTGTTTGAAATCTGACCGTTGGAACACGTGTCAGTTCCTTAGTGACCCAGGGTCATTTCGGACATATCAGGTCGGGTTGCCTAGTGGCTATAAATAGCCCACCCCCTACACCATAAATTGGTGGCTGCTCAGAGTTAGTGCACGACTTTTGTCGTTTGAGAGCAACCCACCTCGAAGCTTTTGAGAGAGAGAAATCCTTGCGAGGACAAAGCCCAAACACCCAGAGCCAAAGAGTGTTAGGCATCACTGAAGTCTTTTTGTCTGTGTGACCTGAAGACTTATTACACTTGAGGACTGTGAATCCTCCAGCCGGTTAGGTGTCGTGTTCTGAGCATCCAAGAGTCATTGTGGATCACCGGCGAACGAAGTCTGTGAAGGTTCGGAAGTCTACCTTGAAGAGTACCAGAGTGATTGGGCGAGGACTGTGTGTCCTTAGCTCAAGGGGAATAAGGTGAAGATGCGGTCTTCTGAGTTGAATCTCAGCCTCCCTAACTAGATGTACAGTTGTCACAGCAACTGGAACTGGTCCAACAAATCTTGTGTCTTCAACAAGTGACTGGTTCTATCTCTTACTCTCCTTACTTACCATTAGTCTTCGTGAAGTCATTGCCTGATTGCCATGCATGTTTGACTTCACTATGTGACTACTTGTTCTGATTGGCTTCATACTATCTTCCATCCTGATCCTTACTACTAAGCTGCTATTAGTTTTTGTACTTTCACATTATTGCATACTTGACTATGGTTTGCTTGTTGTAGTTTATCTTCCGCTGCATATCAATTAGGTCATTTCTATTGTTTGTCTTCGAAACTTCCACGTTTTGAAGACTTTCATAAAAATCGCCTATTCACCCCCCCTCTAGTCGATAACTAGCACTTTCAAGGGTTGAGATGTAGTCATGATTGTCTTCGAGGGATGCTTGGCCCTAGTCATCTTTCCAGCTTCGCAGGCGCCACACAGATGGTCCTTCTTGAACTTGACACCTTTGATGCCCACGACATGCTTCTTCTTCGCGAGAGTGTGCAAGTTCTTCATGCCAGCATGTCCTAGCCTTCGATGCCAGAGCCATCATTCTGAAGCCTTTGCTAGAAGACATACGGCCATCTGTGGTCCTGCTGAGAAATCTACCATATATAGATTGTCTTTCCGATACCCTTCAAAGACTAGAGACTTGTCAGATTCCATTAGTACAAGGCATCGATATTTTCCAAATAGCACAATCATGTTTAAGTCACAAAGCATTGAGACAGACATTAAGTTGAAACCAAGGGATTCAACAAGCATCACTTTATCCATGTGTTGATCCCTTGATATTGCAACGCTGCCTAGACCCAATACCTTGCTTTTACCAGTGTCAGCAAATGTGATGTGACTTTTGTCTGATGGACTTAGCGTTGAATCCATCAGAAGACTTCGATCGCATGTCATGTGGTTAGTGCATCCACTGTCCATAATCTAGTCTGAAGTACGAGGTGTCAGAGCCTAGAATGCAGTTTGGGGGATAGGCTTCACCAAGCGAGTTGTGAAGCATAAACATTTGACGAACAAGTGGAACATGAAAATTCAGATCTTGGTTAGGATAGATAGGGTGAGTATCAAGGAATCCTGGAATGAAATACATAGTAAGACCATTAGGGAATTTTATCTTGTGCCCTACAAGATGTTTAAGGTCCCCAGCATTAGTTTTGGACGCCTTTGATTTCCGGCTGGAGACCTTTCCCTGCAAAAGAGAGTTAAGTTTTCTTAACCACCCACATTTTCAGGGGTGGCTTAGAAGCAATGAGTCTAAGTGCAGCATCTGAGAACTTCGGCTTTGGGGCCCTAGTAAATAGCATTGCAGGAGGTGAATAATACTCATAGGAATAAGCAGAAAAATTCTTTGTTTTATGAACATAGAGGTTTGAGGAAACACACTCATATTCATGGGTCTGAGTATGATTTCCCTGCAAAACATTGACGTTAGGGTGACTCAGATGAGTCCTAGGTCTGTATGAAGCTTTTGGACCATATGAAGCCTTTGGTATGGGATTTGTCCTCTTCACAAGTGGTGTCATGATGACATTCACTAGAAGATTCCCAAGACAACTTTTGGGAACCCAAATCTTCTTCATAGGTGGCCCATTCCTGCAGTTAGTACCAATATACCTGGCAAACACTTCACCATTCTGATTCTTAAACAGTTTCTAGTTTGCATCAAAGGATCCATCAATGATAATGGGGTTAGCACAAGTGAAACCAGATAAACTGGATGGATCAACTGCAGGTTCCTTTGCAGCAACCCATGTGGTTTTGGGGTACTGCTCAGGCTTCTAGTACGACCCATCAACATTCATTTTCCTCTCAAACCCAACACCCTCTTTCCTAGGGTTTCGGTTCAGAATCTGCTTTTTGAGGACATCACATAATGTCTTATGCCCTTTGAGACTTTTGTACATCCCTGTCTCAAGCAGTGTCTTCAACCTGGCATTCTCATCAGCAATAGTAGTGGTATCCTTAGCAGAGGGGTTAGTTACCACATCAGTAGTTGAAGATATTGCAACAGTAGCAGCAGTAGAACATTCAGTAACAGAAGCAGCGTTATCACACTCAATGCATTTTAGGCATGGTGGTTCAAATCTTTCCTGAGCGGGACTGATCTGTTGGGCGCGAAGTGACTCATTTTCCTTTTGAAGATCTTCATGATCCGATCTCAATTTCTCAAGTTCCTGCTTCCTTTGAAGATAATCATAGGAAAGCTTTTCATGAGAAGTTGTGAGTGATTCATGTCGACCTTCAAGTTCCTGGTACTTAATATGAAGATTTTTTATGTCTTCAATTAAGGACTGAGACTTGGTCATTTCCGCGTCCAACAGGTCATCGCTTTTGTCTAACAGTTTTTTAGTATGTTCCATAGCTTTCTGTTGTTCATTTGCAATTTTAGCAAGTGTTTTGTAACTAGGTTTGGATTCACCATCAGAGTCATCTTCACTTGATGTTTGAAAGTAAGCATCGCATGATTTTACCTTGGCACCATGTGCCATGAAGCAATAGGTGGGAGGCGAGTCGTCCTTGTCATTATCCACAGCGTTGGTGACGGAGCCATTGTCTTCGGTGTTGAAGATGGACTTGGCAACGTAGGCTATAGCCGGAGCCACACTCACAACACCAGAGTCCGACTCCTCCTCAGATTCCACCTCCACCTCCTCAGAAGCTGACTCCTCTGAATCCATTTCCTTGCCAACAAAAGCATGGGCTTTGCCAGATGAGCTCTTCTTGTGTGACGAAGACTTGGAAGAAGACTTTGAGGATTTCTTCTTATTGTTGTCATCAGAATCATATTCTTTGCTCTTCTTCTTCTTCTTCTCCTCATTGTTCCACTGTGGACACTCTGAGATGTAGTGACCAGGTTTCTTGCACTTGTGACAGGTTCTCTTCTTGTGATCATAGGCAGAAGCTTCATCATTCCTAGAGCTGGATCATGAAGACTTTCTGAAGCCTTTCTTATTGGTGAATTTCTGGAACTTCTTCACAAGCATAGCAAGCTCCTTTCCAATGTCTTCAGGATCACTAGAACTGCAGTCAGATTCTTCTTCAGATGAGGAAGCAGCAGCCTTTGCCTTCAAAGCTCGAGTTCGGCCATAGTTGGGGCCATAGATATCTCGTTTCTCAGATAGCTGGTACTCATGTGTGTTGAGCCTCTCAAGTATGTCAGACGGATCGAGAGTCTTAAAGTGAGGGCGTTCTTGTATCATCAGGGCTAAGGTGTCAAATGAGCTATCAAGAGATCTCAGTAGTGTCTTCACTATCTCATGCTTCGTGATCTTAGTGGCATCGAGTGCTTGGAGCTCATTTGTGATATCAGTGAGGCGATCAAATGTGAGCTGGACATTCTCGTTGTCATGTCTCTTGAAGCGGTTGAAGAGGTTGCGGAGAGTACTGATACGTTGATCTCGCTGAGTTGAGACGCCTTCATTGACCTTGGAGAGCTAATCCCAGACTAGCTTCGACGTTTCCAGAGCACTCACACAACCATACTGTCCTTTGGTAAGGTGACCTTAGATGATGTTCTTGGCAGTAGAGTCCAGTTGAATGAACTTCTTGACATCAGCAGGGGTGACACCTTCACCAGTCTTGGGAATGCCGTTCTTGATGACATACCATAGATTGACATCAATGGCTTCGAGATGCATGTGCATCCTATTCTTCCAGTAGGGATATTCAGTGCCATCAAAGATGGGGCACGCATCGGAGACTTTGATTATCCCTGCAGTCGATATAGCTAAACTCCAGGTGGTTAAACCGAATCACATAGAACAAGGGAGTACCTTGCTCTGATACCAATTGAAAGGGCTAGTTATCGACTAGAGGGGGGTGAATAGGCGATTTTTATGAAAGTATTCAATACATGAGAGTTTCGTAGACAAACAATATAAACACACTATTCGATTGCAGCGGAAGGTAGACTACCCTAGACAAGCCATAGTCAAGTATTCAATGAAGTGAAAGCATGAAGACTAATAGCAGCTAGGTAGTAAGGATCAGGATGGAAGATAGTATGAAGCCAATCAGAACAAGTAGTCACACAGTGAAGTCAAACAGATAATGCAAGCGGGCAATGACTTCACGAAGACAAACTGAAAGTAAAGAGAAGTAAGAGATAGAACCAGTGGCTTCAGAAGGACAGGGATTTCTTCAACTAGTTCCAGTTGCTGTGACAAATGTACATCTGGTTAGGGAGGCTGAGATTCAACTCTGAAGACCGCGTCTTCACCTTATTCCCCTTGAGCTAAGGACACTTAGTCCCCGCCCAATCACTCTGGTAAGTCTTCAAGGTAGACTTCCAAACATTCACAGACTTCGTTCACCGGCAATCCACAATGGCTCTTGGATGCTCAGAATGCGACGCCTAACCGGCTGGAGGATTCACAGTCCTCAAGTGTAACAAGTCTTCAGATCACGCGGACAAAAAGACTTCAGTGATGCCAAACACTCTTTGGGCTGTGGGTGGTTTGGGCTCTGTCCTCGCAAGGATTCTCTCTCGAAAGCTTCGGCGGTGGGTTGCTCTCAAACGACAAAAGCCATGTACTAACTCTGAGCACCACCAATTTATGATGTAGGGGGTGGGCTATTTATAGCCACTGGGCAACCCGACCGAATTTTTCCGAAATGACCCTGGGTCACTAAGGAACTGACACGTGTCGCAACAGTCAGATTTCAAACACACGCGGCAACTTGACTTGGGCTATAAGTAAAGCTGACTTATCCAACTCAGGATAAGATTTGCTCTCATTGTCTTCGCTCGAATACATAGGATTTGGTTGAGCATCACTTCAGTCACTCTGACTTTGTTCACTTGGACCTCACTTAACAGTGCGGTGGTTCCTATGACTCAACAAAGAAGAAAAAGAAACAACGAAACAACTAAGTCTTCGCGTTCCATAATCTTCACTCAATGTCTTCTCGTGTCATAGTCTTCAATGTGAATATCTTCACAGACCACCACTGTCTTCAATGTCTTCACACATTTTTAGGGGTCATCTCCGGTAGGTAAACCGAATCAATGAGGGAATACTACCCGTGTTATCCTACAATTCTCACAAACACATTAGTCCCTCAACCAGGTTTGTCGTTAATACTCCAAAACCAACTAGGGGTGGCACTAGATGCACTTACACTAACCTCTTTACTCCAACTGAGATTGAAGCTTTCAGATGATTGAGTTAGCTCGCATACAGAATAAGTATCTCACACAGGAGAATATTTTGTTGAAGGATCATATCGTCGGACTCAAGGGCATTATCCGCAAGTTGGAGGAGCTTTTACGCTTGATGTGCGATTATTCACCATCATCATCACCACCTCCATCACCTCCGAGGACATAATCACATGGGTATGGACACTCCCCTTGGCAACTGCGAAGCTTGGGGGAGGTGCCCCGGTATCGTATCACCATCACACTCCTATCTTTACCGTTTTATTTAGTTCGATCCTTTTAGTAGTATCTTGATCTAGTAGATTGAGGTTTTGGTATCCAGTAGTTTTGAGTTTTGCTTTGTGATCTCTTTATGTAATCGAGTCCGTGAGCTATCTATGATAAAGATTAGTGTTGAGTCAAGGGCTTTGCTATCTTGCCATGATCTTGAGAAAGTATAAAGAAAAAAAAAGAATAAAAGAGTTCATATTGATCTTATGGATAGTAATGACTTCACACATAGAAAGTATGAGGCATAAAGGTGGTTGTGAGTTGACAAACGTAGTTTTGGTCATCATTGCAATTAATAGGAAGTAATAAGGAAAGAGAGGTTTTCACATACAAATATACTATCTTGGACATCTTTTATGATTGTGAGCACTCATTAAGTATGACATGCTAAAAGAGTTGACGTTGGACAAGGAAGACAAAGTAATGGTTTATGTTTTCTCACATCTCAGTTAAAGTATATTGTCATTGATCTTCCCAACATGTTGAGCTTGCCTTTCCCCCTCATGCTAGCCAAATTCCTTGCACCTAGTAGAGATACTACTTGTGCTTCCAAATATCCTTAAACCCAGTTTTTGCCATGAGAGTCCACCAGACCTAGCTATGGATTGAGTAAGATCCTTCAAGTAAGTTGTCATGTTGCAAGCAATAAAAAATGCTCTCTAAATATGTATGACTTATTAGTGCAGAGAAAATAAGCTTTATACGGTCTTGTTATGGAAGCAATAAAAGCGACGGACTGCATAATAAAGGTCCATATACAAGTGGCAATATAAAGTAACGTTATTTTGTATTAAGATTTTGTGCATCCAACCCTAAAAGCACATGACAACCTCTACTTCCCACTGCGAAGGGCCTATCTTTTACTTTATGTTTTTACTTTAATGCTTGAGTCAAGGTGATCCTCACCTTTCCCTTTTTCATTTTATCCTTTGGCAAGCTCCTCGTGTTTGAAAGATCTTGATATATGTATCCAATTGGATGTAAGTTAGCATGAACTATTATTGTTGACATCACCTAAGGTGAATACGTTGGGAGGCAACACAATAAGCCCCTATCTTTCTTAGTGTCCGGTTGAAACTCCATAACCACAAGTACTGCATGAGTGTTAGCAATTGTAGAAGACTACATGATAGTTGTGTATGTGGACTTGCTGAAAAGCTCTATTCTTGACTCTTTCTGATGTTATGATAAATTGAAATTACTTCAATGACTGAGATTATAGTTTGTTAGTTCCCAATGAAGTTTCTGAACCATACTTGACATTGTGAATTGATCGTTACTTGAGCATAAGAAATCGTATGATAAAATTTATTTATTTATGTTGTTATAAGAATGATCATGATGCCCTCATGTCCGTATTTTATTTTTATCGACACCTCTATCTCTAAACATGTGGACATATTTTTCGATTTTGGCTTCCGCTTGAGGACAAGCGAGGTCTAAACTTGGGGGAGTTGATACATCCATTTTGCATCATGCTTTTATATCAATATTTGTTGCATTATGGGTTGTATTACACATTATATCTCAATACTTATGGCTATTCTCTCTTATTTTACAAGGTTTACCATGAAGAGGGGGAATGCCGGCAGCTGGAATTCTGGCTGGAAAAGGAGCAAATATTGGAAACCTATTCTGCACAGCTCCAAAAATCCTGAAACTCCATGAAAGTCGGTTTTGGAATTAATAATAATTATTGAGCGAAGAAACTACCAAAGGGGGCCCACACCTAGGCCAGGAGGGTGGGGGGCGCGCCCACCCCTACTGGGAGCCCCCCTATCTCCTGGGCCCCCTGGTGGCCCTCCGGTGCCATCTTCTACTATATGAAGGCTTATACCCTGGAAAAAAATCATAGGCAAGCTTACGGGACGAAACTCCGCCGCCACGAGGCGGAATCAATCTGGGGCTCCGACGGAGCTGTCCTGCCAGGGAAACTTCCCTCCGGGAGGGGGAAATCATCACTGTCGTCATCACCAACGATCCTCTCATCGGGAGGGGGTCAATCTCCATCAACATCTTCACCAGCACCATCTCCTCTCAAAACCCTAGTTCATATCTTGTATCCAATCTTGTATCAAAATCTCAAATTGGTACCTGTGGGTTGCTAGTAGTGTTGATTACTCCTTGTAGTTGATGCTAATTGGTTTACTTGGTGGAAGATCATATGTTCAGATCCTTAATGCATATTATTACTCCTTTGATTATGAACATGAATATGCTTTGTGAGTAGTTACGTTTGTTCCTGGGGACATGGGTGAAGTCTTGCTATTAGTAGTCATGTGAATTTGGTATTCGTTTGATATTTTGATGAGATGTATGTTGTCTCTCCTCTAGTGGTGTTATGTGAACGTCGACTACATGACACTTCACCATTATTTGGGCCTAGAGGAAGGCATTGGGAAGTAATAAGTAGATGATGGGTTGCTAGAGTGACAGAAGCTTAAACCCTAGTTTATGCGTTGCTTCTTAAGGGGCTGATTTGGATCCATATGTCTAATGCTGTGGTTAGGTTTACCTTAATACTTCTTTTGTAGTTGCGGATGCTTGCAATAGGGGTTAATCATAAGTGGGATGCTTTTCCAAGTAAGGGCAGTACCCAAGCACCGGTCCACATATCAAATTATCAAAGTACCGAACGCGAATCATATGAGCGTGATGAAAACTAGCTTGATGATAATTCCTATGTGTCCTCGGGAGCTCTTTTCTCATTATAAGAAATTGTCCAGGCTTGTCCTTTGCTACAAAAAGGATTGGGCCACCTTGCTGCACTTTATTTACTTTTATTGCTTGTTACTCGTTACAATTTATCTTATCACAAAACTATTTGTTACCTACAATTTCAGTGCTTGCAGAGAAAACCTTACTAAAAACCGTTTGTCATTTCCTTCTGCTCCTCGTTGGGTTCGACACTCTTATTTATTGAAAGGACTATGATAGATCCCCTATACTTGTGGGTCATCATCTGGCAAGGGGGTATAAGAGTGATCCAGGAGTGGATCATTGGACATCGGTCAAAATTGTCCTTGGGAATAAGGAAATGTTTCTCGATTATGGAGGTGATAAAGAGTTCGGCGTAAAAGGTTACGTCGATGCAAGCTTTAACACCTATCCGGATGACTCTGAGTAGCAAACCGGATACGTATAGTGGAGCAACCATTTGGATGTGACGCCCGGGTAATTAAGCTACAGTAATCCCATGTTAATGGTGTCGAGTCTTTGCAATTACTGTTGCTAATCTTACTTTGGTTCAAACATGAATCAAATTCAACTTTCAAAATAAGTCAAACTCTTATTCCTTCAAACGGTAAAACAAAAATGTTTTGAGTTGCAAATATTCACTAACTAATTATCATGTAGAAATCAACATCATTTGGCTCACCATTTAATCCCTAGCAAAATATAAAGTGGTCCAAAAGCATATTAATTGGCTTATTCAATTTTCCAAAAATGCTTGAACAATTCCATTGGTTCTAAAACTTTTTGTGCAACACCAACTTATTGTGCATGATTTATTTGCCAAGTTTCATACTAACAAAATTCTTTTGGTGGGCCAACTAAATACAAGGGGAGTAGAAATAAAAGATAGATATAGAAAAGAAAAGGAGCAAGAAACTACTGTGCACTTGGGCTCTATGGCTACAGGGAGGCCCAGCCCAACTTCCCCATCTTATCTCCTTCCCCTTGTTCATCCATGGCGCCGTGGCTGTTGCCCGCGCGTCCATGGCCGGATCGGCCACGTGCCGGCCATCCCGACCCTCCCAGCGCCTACTTGAGGCCGCACCCCCTCTTGGTCAAACCGTAGATCCCCCAATCCCCCCTTGTCTCGATCTCTCCTCCCACGCTCGAGGCCGAACCACACATCACCATGGATCCGTCGATCCCGCGGCCGCCGTGCTCCCCGGCGCTTGGGGGGATGTCCGTGAGCTTCACCATCGCTGTCTCCTTCACCTACGTGCATGGAATCGAGCCGGGAGGCCCTATACGCTCGCCACCGCGTCGTCTTCCTCACCTTCAGCCGACGCACTGCATCGCCGTCGTCCCGCACTCCAGCGCCTCCCCCGAGCCTGCTGCCCTCCCCTACAGATTCCTCGTGAGCTCCTCCTTCGAATCCCCCTTGTTCCCGCCTTGATCTGTCGCGGTAGTCGCCGTGTTTCGGCCGTGGCTCTGCTCGCGCTGGTGAGCTCGCGGTGGTCGACCTCGTCCACCCCGGGTCGAATCGGAGCCACTAACAGGCTCCTGGGGCTCCCAGGAGGCCAACGTGCCGTGCCCCACCCGTTTGCGCAGCCCCACACCCGCACATGCCCTCATCGCTGCTCGCCCGTAGTTGTGCGCACCGCTGTCGCCCAGCGCTCGTCGAGCCCGTTGTTGCGCTCGCCGCGCCCCCGCAGCCCTCATGCGCCCTGCTCGACCTGCTGCTGCTGCCGGCCTCTCACGTCCGCAGCCGCCACGCGCCTCCCCGCACCCAACCCCGCTGTTGCGCGCCGCCCGCAGCTGTGGTTGGGCATCGTCGCCGACGTCGACGCGCTCGACGTCGCCGCCGCGCCCGCCTCCTCTGGCCTCTTCGCGCTACCCCCCAGTTGTCGCGCCTGCTGCGCCCTGCCGCTGCGTGGCCTCGCCCTCTGTCCGTCCCGCCTCACAGCCGTGTCGCCCGCTGCCGCCGCCCTTCTACGCCATCCACCGCTGCCCCGCTTGCCTCCCGCCGGCCAGCGCCTTCCTGCTGCAGTCCGTCGCGGCCCGCGCTCCCTGCTGGACGCCCTGCGCGCGCCCCCTCCCGCGCCTGGCCGCCGGAGCCCAGCCGGTGGAGCTCTCTACTCCGACCCGTCGGGTACCCCCGCCGTTAAACGCCCGCTCCAGTGGCCTCCTGGGCCCACAACCCCCCTGTTTTGTTAAAAAAATGTGTTAATAAAAATATTAATTAATTAATTAGTCAAATGGTTAGTTAACTTAATTAATTAATCTAATGAACTAGATTAGTTAATGAAATCAGTAATTTGTTAGCTGAGTCAATGACAGGGGGCCCACCCCCTGTTGACCAGTCAAACATTGACTGGTCAACCGGGACCCCCTGGACCCACATGTCACCCTCTGGTACACTTCTGTGTACACAGATCTGGGTGCACCTAGCATTTACTCATTATTTTCGAATTATTAATAATTTCAGAAAATTGTTTAAATCTTTGAAAAATCGTAACAAATAATCCGTAATTCGGATGAAAAAGTTTTATACATGAAAGTTGCTCAGAACAACGAGACGAATCCAAATACGCTATCTGTTGATCTGTCACATGCCCCTAGTATAGGTAACATGCAACTGTCCCCCTTCGTTTCACCTGTCCGAAAATGCCTAAAACCGGGGATACTTTCCCGGATGTTTTCCCCCTTCACCGATATCGTGTAGCACTGCGTTAGAACACCCCTAGCACCGCGTGTTGTCATGTTATGCACTTGTTTGCTGTGTATTTATTGTTTCCTCCCCCTCTTCTCTCCGGTAGAGCCCTAGACTGATGTTGATGCCGCTGTGATCGACTACGTCATCAACGACCCTTCTTCCCTTTCAGTGGAGCTTCCAGGCAAGCCCCCCCTTTGATCATCCCGTTATCGCCCATTCCATTCTCTCATGCTTGCATTAGATTTTGCTACTGTTATTGTTTGCTCCTATTCTGATGCATAGACTGCTTTTGTAACCTGCTCATTGTACCTTACCTGCTTATCCTAAACTGCTTAGTATAGGTTGGTTAGTGATCCATCAGTGGCCCCCACCTTGTCCTTGTTGCCTTGCTTCATCATCAACGACTCGATCAACGTGATCGACGACCAGAGCCCGACACCTCACATCACATCACGCCCCTTTTTGTTGCTCGACTCTGCAGAGTTACCATCGAGTGCCGAGGGTGGAACCTCATACATCACTCCCGATGAGATCTCTGTAGTATAGCTATTCGGTCGTGGTCATCGAGGGTGGTTCCTCCTTCACCATTCCTGATACGGCTCTATCGTGCAACACCTCAAGTGTGAACCTCGAGGGTGGTTCCTCTTACGTTCACCTTGATGATTACATCGAGTGGAATCCACCGGGGGTGATTCCTCGGTTTTTCCCCTTGATGTATGGACGCACGGTTACCGTGACTTTACTTGAGACCGTTGTGAAAGCCAGGCGGGCCCGGAGAGCACCCGAGGAGTTACGGTGGTGGCTGGCTGTTTAGCGGTATCACCCGGGAGGGGGTGATAGCTCTGGACTTGTCCCGACAGCCGTCACTTCTTTTGATAATGCACTAAAAAGTTTGGGTATTTGTTCTGAATTGGCCTTTGGCCTTTACACACTAACTACCACGCGAGAATAGTTATGGGCCTCGATGTCATAGTATTAGTCGAAGCTTTTTCAGACATCTAGTTCAGCATTGTGGCCGGGCCGGATCGCGCCATCCACTTCACGGGTGGTGCTGGTATCCCCTTGCGCACAACGACCCGGAGTGCAATGGGCGATGGGCCCAGACCCCAGAGTGCTTAGGATGTAGACCGGCGGGGACCTCTCTGTTGGGCCTAGGTAGGGCTACGACGTGTTGATCTTTCGAGGCCGGGCATTGACCCAGAAAAGTGTGTCCGGCCAGAGTGATCGAGCGTGTTGGGTAACGTGGTGCACCCCTGCAGGGAAGATTATATTAATAGCCGTGTCCACAGTAATGGACGTTCAGACTTGTATCCTGATCTTATACAACTAGAAATGGATACTTGATATGTGATGGATATGTGGCCCCGGGATTGCTTCCTCACAGGGAGTCGAGGAAGGATCTTTGGGCATTAATGTTACAACATGCTTGTTAATTAAACTGCTATTCTTTACTCTTCTACATGCTGCAAGATGCTTGGAGCTGCTTGAAGATGCTAGTCTTTGATAGGCTAGGCCTTCCCCTCTTTTCTGGCATTCTGCAGTTCGATCCATAGATACAACCCTTCCATTTGATACCAATGCATACTTAGTTTAGATCTGATGCTTGCGAGTACTTTGGATGAGTACTCACGGTTGCTTTGCTACCCCTTTTCCCCTTCTTCCTTCTTTTCGGTTGTTGCAACCAGATGGTGGATCCCTGGAGCCAGATGCCACCGCCAACGGATACTACTACGTGGAGACCGCCGACGACCAGGAGTAGTTAGGAGTTCCCAGGCAGGAGGCCTTGCCTCTTCGATCATTGATGTTTGTGCTAGCCTTCTTAAGGCAAAACTTGTTTAACTTATATCTGTACTCAGATATTATTGCTTCCGCTGACTCTTGTGCTTTCGAGCTTCTGTATTCGAGCCCTCGAGGCCCCTGGCTTGTAATATGAAGCTTGTATTATTTTATTGTGTCTAGAGTTGTGTTGTGATATCTTCCCGTGAGTCCCTGATCTTGATCGTACACGTTTGCGTGTATGATTAGTGTACGGTCGAGTCGGGGGCATCACATTGGAATAGCTCCAAGTGGAGCATGGTAGCAACATCTACAATATGAAATAGAGATTTGCGAAGAACACACGGATCTGAATGTTGCAGACCCGTTGACTAAAACCCCTCTTGTAAGCATAACATGATCAAACCCTAGAACTCATTGAGTGTTAATCACATGGTGATGTGAACTAGATTAATGACTCTAGTAAACTCTTTGGGTGTTAGTCACATGGCGATGTGAACTATGAGTGTTAATCACATGGCGATGTGAACTAGATTATTGACTCTAGTACAAGTGGGAGACTGTTGGAAATCACCTGGCTTGGCTTGGGGGGCAAGTCTCCCTAGGGTTTTCCTAGGGAGATCCAATCTGCCCTGGCCGCCGCCCCCTAGGGGAAACCCTAGGGCGCCTCCCCCTCTCCCCTTCCCCCTATATATAGTGAGGGATGGGAGGATAGCCGTGACCCTTCCCCTGGCGCAGCCCTTCCCCCTCTCCAACACCTCCTCCTCCTCCGTAGTGCTTGGCGAAGCCGTGCCGGAGAACCACAAGCTCCACCACCATGTCGTCGTGCTGCCGGAGCTTTCCCTCAACTTCACCTCTCCCCTTGCTAGATCAAAAAGGAGGAGACATCCCTGGGTTGTACGTGTGTTGAACGTGGAGGTGCCGTCCATTCGGCGCTAGATCGGATCTTCTGCGATTTGAATCGCCGCGAGTACGACTCCATCATCCGCGTTCCTTGTAACGCTTCCGCTTAGCAATCTTCAAGGGTATGAAGATGCACTCCCTCTCTATCATTGCTAGTATCTCCTATATTGATCTTGGTGACACGTAGGAAAATTTTGAATTATTACTACATTCCCCAACAGAAGGAAGGAGGAGGTGGCGCCCCCCTTCCTTTCTCTCCTAAGGAAGGAAAGGCAGGAGGGGCCACCCCTCCCCTTTTCCTTCCCCTAGGGCTGACCAGCCAAGGGAAGGGGCGCACCAACCCCCTTGTGGGCTGGTCTGTCCCCTCCTTTGGCCCATAAGGCCCGTACACTTGCCAGGGTGCCCGGAACTCCTTCCGGTGACCTGATGAGTACCCGGTGCACTCCGAAACTATTCCGGTGTCTGAATACCATCGTACTATATATCAATCTTTACCTCTCGACTATTCCGAGACTCCTTGTCATGTTCGTGATCTCATCCGGGACTCGAAACAAGATTCGATCACCAAATCATATAACTCATATAACACTATATCATCAACGAACGTTAAGCGTGCGGACCCTACGGGTTCGAGAACTATGTAGACATGACCAAGACACCTCTCGGTCAATAATCAATAGTGGAACCTGGATACCCATATCGGCTCCTATATATTCTATGAAGATTTTTATCGGTCGAAACGTTATGAGAACATACATAATTCCCTTTGTCCATCAGTATGTTACTTGCCCGAGATTCGATCACCGGTATCTTCATACCTAGTTCAATCTCGTTACCGGCAAGTCTCTTTACTCGTTTCGTAATACATTATCTCGTAACTAACTCCTTAGTCATTTGCTTGCAAGGTTATGATGTGTATTACCGAGACGACCTAGAGATACCTCTTCGATACTCGGAGTGACAAATCCTAATCTCGATCTATGCCAATTCAACAAACACCTTCGAAGATACCTGTACAACATCTTTATGATCACCCAGTTTCGTTGTGACGTTTGATAGCACACAAGGCATTCCTCCAGTATACGGGAGTTGCATAATCTCATAGTCGAAGGAATATGTATTTGACATGAAGAAAGCAATAGCAATAAACTGAACGATCAATATGCTAAGCTAACAGACGGGTCTTGTCCATCACATCATTCTCCTAATGATGTAATCCCGTTATCAAATGACAACACATGTCTATGGTTTAGGAAACTTTAACCATCTTTGATCAAGGAGCTAGTCTAGTAGAGGCATACTATGGACACGGTATTTTTTTATGTATTCACACATGTATTTAAGTTTCCGATCAATACAATTCTAGCATGAATAATAAAACTTTATCATGAATAAGGAAATATAAAATAACAACTTTATTATTGCCTCTAGGGCATATTTCCTTCAGTCTCCCACTTGCACTAGAGTCAATAATCTAGTTCACATCATCATGCGATTAACACCCATAGTTCACATCGCCATGTGACTAACACCCAAAGAGTTTACTAGAGTCAATAATCTAGTTTACATCGCCATGTGATTAACACCCTGAGTACTAAGGTGTGATCATGTTTTGCTTGTGAGAAGTTTAGTCAACGGGTCTGCCACATTCAGATATGTATGCATATTTGTAATTTTTATGTCAACAATGCTCTGCATGGAGCTACTCTACCTAATTGCTCCCACTTTCAATACTTATCCAGGTTGAGACTCAGAGTCATCCGGATCAGTGTCAAAGCTTGCATCGACGTAACTCTTTGCGACAATCTCTTTATCACCTCCATAATTGAGAAACATTTTCTTAGTCCTCTTTAGGTACCTAAGGATAATTTTGACCGTTGTCCGATGATCCACTCCTGGATCACTATTGTACCTTCTTGCCAGACTCATGGCAAGGCACACAACAGGTTTGGTACACATCATGGCATAGTTTATAAAACATATGGCTGAGGCATAGGGAATGACTTCCATTCTTTCTCTATCTTCTACCGTGGTCATGTTTTGAATCTTACTCAACTTCACACCTTGCAACACAGGCAAGCACCCTTTCTTTGTCTGATCTATTTTGAACTTCTTCAAAACTTTGCCAAGGCATGTGCTTTGTGAAAGTCCTATTAAGCGTCTCGATCTATCCCTATAGATCTTGATGCCCAATATATAAGCAGTTTCACCGAAGTCTTTTATTGAAAAATTCTTATTCAAATATCCCTTTATGCTATCGAAAAATTCTATATCATTTCCAATCAATAATATGTCATCCACATATAATATTAGAAATGCTACAGAGCTCCCACTCACTTTCTTGTAAATACAGGCTTCATTGTAAGTCTGTATAAAACCATATGCTTTGATCACCTCATCAAAGCGTATATTCCAACTCTGGGATGCTTGCACTAGTCCATAGATGGATCAGTGGAGCTTGCACACTTTGTCAACACTTTTAGGATCGACAAAACCTTCTGGTTGCATCATATACAACTCTTCTTTAAGATATCCATTAAGGAATGCAATTTTGACGTCCATTTGCCAGATTTCATAATCATAAAATGTGGCAATTGCTAACATGATTCGGATAGACTTAAGCATCGCTACGGGTAAGAAGTCTCATCGCAGTAAAATCCTTGAACTTGTCGAAAACCTTTTGCGGCAAGTCGAGCTTTGTAGACAGTAACATTACCATCAGTGCCACTCTTCTTCTTGAAGATCCATTTATTTTCTATGGCTTGCCGATCATCGGGCAAGTCCACCAAAGTCCACACTTTGTTCTCATACATGGATCCTATCTCAGATTTCATGGCCTCAAGCCATCTGTCGGAATCTGGGCTCATCATAACTTCTTCATAGCTCGTAGGTTCGTCTTGGTCTAGTAACATGACTTCCAGAACAGGATTATCGTACCACTCTAGTGCAGATCATGCTCCAGTCGAACTACAAGGTTCTGTAGTAACTTGATCTGAAGTTTCATGATCATTATCATTTGCTTCCTCTCTGGTTGGTGTAGGCATAACGGAACGGTTTTTCTGTGATGTGCTACTCTCCAATTCAAGAGAAGGTACAATCACCTCATCAAGTTCTACTTTCCTCCCACTCACTTCTTTCGAGAGAAACTCCTTCTCTAGAAAGGACCCATACTTAGCAAGAAAGATATTGCCTTTGGATTTGTGGTAGAAGGTGTACCCAATAGTTTCTTTAGGGTATCCTATGAAGATGCACTTCTCCGATTTGGTTTGAGCTTATCTGGCTGAATCCTTTTGACATAAGCATTGCATCCCCAAACTTTAAGAAATGACAGCTTAGCTTTCTTGCCAAACCATAGTTCATACAGTGTCGTCTCAACAGATTTAGATGGTGCCCTATTTAACGTGAATGTTGTTGTCTCTAATGCATAACCCCAAAATGATAGTGGTAAATCAGTAAGGGACATCATAGATCGCACCATATCTAATAAAGTACGGTTATGATGTTCGGACACACCAATATGCTATGGTGTTCTAGGTGGCGTGAGTTGTGAAACTATTCCACATTGTTTTAAATGAAGACCAAACTCGTAGCTCAAATATTCGGCTCCATTATCAGATCGTAGAAACTTTATTTTCTTGTTACGACGATTCTCCACTTCACTCTGAAATTCTTTGAACTTTTCAAACGTTTCAGACTTGTGTTTCATCAAGTAGATATACCCATACCTACTCAAATCATCTGTGAAGGTCAAAAAATAATGATACCCACTGCGTGCTTGAACACTCATCGGACCGCATACATCGGTATGTATTATTCCCAATATGTCATTAGCTCACTCCATTGTTCTGGAGAAAGGAGTTTTAGTCATCTTACCCATGAGGCATGGTTCGCAAGTATAAAATGATTCATAATCAAGTGATTCCAAAAGCCTATCTGTATGAAGTTTCTCCATGCGCTTTTGATAACCCACAAGTATAGGGGATCGCAACAATTTTCGAGGGTAGAGTATTCAACTCAAATTTATTGATTCGACACAAGGGGAGCCAAAGAATATTCTCAAGTATTAGCAGTTGAGTTGTCAATTCAACTACACCTGGATAACTTAATATCTGTAGCAAAGTATTTGGTAGCAAAGTAGTATGGAAGTAATGGTAACGGTAGCAAAAGTAACAGTAGCAGTTTTGTAGTAACTGTAACAATGGCAACGGTAAAGTAACTAAGCAAAGAGCAATATGTGAAAGCTCGTAGGCATTGGATCGGTGATGGATAATTATGTCGGATGCGATTATTCATGCAACAGTTATAACATGGGGTGACATGGAACTAGCACCAGTACATCAATGTAATGTAGGCATATATTACGAATATAGTCATACATGCTTATGGAAAAGAACTTGCATGACATTTTTTGTCCTACCCTCCCGTGGCAGCGGGGTCCTATTGAAAAGCAACATCAATCTCAGAACATAGTGGATACTAGGGATCAAACCCTAACAAAACTAACTCGATTACATGATAAATCTCATCCAACCCATCACCGTCCAGCAAGCCTACGATGGAATTACTCACGCACGGCGGTGAGCATCATGAAATTGGTGATGGAGGATGGTTGATGATGACGACGGCGACGGATTCCCCTCTCTAGAGCCCCGAACGGACTTCAGATCAGCCCTCCCGAGAGAGTTTAGGGCTTGGCGGCGGTTCCGTATCGTAAAACGCGATGAATCCTTCTCTCTGATTTTTTCTCCCCGAACGTGAATATATGGAGTTGGAGTTAAGGTCGGTGGAGCACCAGGGGGCCCACGAGGCAGGGGGGCGCGCCCAAGGCGGTAGGCGCGCCCCCACCCTCGTGGACAGGGTGTGGGCCCCTGGCCTTAATTCTTTCGCCAGTATTTTTTATTATTTTCAAAAAATATTCTCCGTGAAGTTTCAGGTCATTCCGAGAACTTTTATTTCTGCACAAAAATAACACCATGGGAATTCTGCTGAAAACAACGTTAGTCCGGGTTAGTTCCTGTCAAATCATGCAAGTTAGAGTCCAAAACAAGGGCAAAAGTGTTTGGAAAAGTAGATACGATGGAGACGTATGAGCTTTGCGCCAATATGACCTAAACGGCAGTGCCACAAGTATGTTGCACTATCATTATCAACTTTGCATCTTTTGGCATCATTATTACGAATATGTGTATCACTATGATTGAGATTCAATAAACCATTCACAATGGGTGTATGACCACAGAAGGTTTTATTGATGTAAACAGAATAACAATTATTCTTCGACTTAAATGAATAACCATATTGGAAAAGTAGATACGATGGAGACGTATCAACTCCCCCAAGCTTAAACCTTTGCTTGTCCTCAAGCAATTCAGTTGACAAACTGAAAGTGATAAAGAAAAACTTTTACAAACTCTGTTTGCTCTTGTTGTTGTAAATATGTAAAGCCAGCATTCAAGTTTTTAGCAAAGATTATGAACTAACCATATTCACAATAACACTTAGGTCTCATGTTTACTCATATCAATGGCATAATCAACCAGCGAGCAATAATAATAAATCTCGGATGACAACACTTTCTCAAATTAATCATAATATGATATAACAAGATGGTGTCTCGCTAGCCCTTTCTGAGACCGCAAAACATAAATGCAGAGCACCTCTGAAGATCAAGGACTGACTAAACATTGTAATTCATGGTAAAAGAGATCCAGTCATAGTCATACTCAATATAAATTAATAGTAATGAATGCAAATGACAGCGGTGCTCTCCAACTGGTGCTTTTTAATAAGAGGATGATGACTCAACATAAAAGTAAATAGATAGGCCCTTCGCAGAGGGAAGCAGGGATTTGTAGAGGTGCCAGAGCTCGATTTTGAAATAGAGATAAATAATATTTTGAGCGGCATACTTTCATTGTCAACATAACAACCGAGAGATATCGATATCTTCCATGCTACACACATTATAGGCGGTTCCCAAGCAGAAAGGTAAAGTTTATACTCCCCCTCCACCAACAAACATCAATCCATGGCTTGTCCGAAACAACGGGTGCCTCCAACTAACAACAGTCTTGGGGGAGTTTTGCTTGCAACTATTTTGATTTGATTTGCTTAGAGCATGGGACTGGGCATCCCGGTGACCAGCCATTTTCTCGTGAGTGAGGAGCGGAGTCCACTCCTCTTGAGAATAACCCGCCTAGCATGGAAGATACAGACAACCCTAGTTGATACATGAGCTATTCGAGCATACAAAATTGAATTTCATTTGAAGGTTTAGAGTTTGGCACATACAAATTTACTTGGAACGGCAGGTAGATACCGCATATAGGAAGGTATGGTGGACTTATGTGCAATAACTTTGGGGTTATGGAATTGGATGCACAAGCAGTATTCCCGCTTAGTACAAGTGAAGGCTAGAAAAAGACTGGGAAGCGACCAACTAGAGAGTGACAACAGTCATGAACATGCATTAAAATTAATAAACATTGAGTGCAAGCACGAGTAGGATGTAATCCACCATGAACATAAATATTGTGGAGGCTATGTTGATTTTGTTTCAACTACATGCGTGAACATGTGCCAAGTCAAGCCACTCGAATCGTTCAAAGGAGGATACCACCCTATCATACCACATCACAACCATTTTAATAGCATGTTGGCATGCAAGGTAAACCATTATAAATTCCTAGCTAATTAAGCATGGCATAAGCAACTATAATCTCTAATTGTCATTGCAAACATGTTTCATTCATAATAGGCTGAATCAGGAACGACGAACTAATCATATTTATAAAAATAAGAGAGGTCGAGTTCATACCAGCTTCTCTCATCTCAATCAGTCCATCATATATCGTCATTATTGCCTTTCACTTGCACGACCGAACGGTGTGTATAATAATAATAGTGCACGTGCATTGGACTAAGCTGGAATCTGCAGGCATCTGATACAAAGGAGAAGACAAGGTAACATGGGCTCTTTGTTAAATCAACAATAATGCTTATGAGAGCCACTTCAACATTTTCAATATGGTCTTCTCCTCTCGACCCCCAAAGAAAAGAAAAGAAATAAAACTATTTACACGGGAAAACTCCCAACAAGCAAAGAAGAACAAGAAATCTTTTTGGGTTTTCTTTTAATCATTACTAATACAAGCATGGAAAGTAAACTAGCTAGAAGCTACAACTAATTTTTTTTGGTCTTCTTAAGGTGTTTCAAACACACAAGAAGAAAGCGAGAAAAAGGAAAATAAACTAGCATGGATTGTACAATGAAGAAGTATGAGCACCGACAACTAGAATGAGTGTGTGAACATGAATGTAATGTCGGTGAGAAATACGTACTCCCCCAAGCTTAGGCTTTTGGCCTAAGTTGGTCTATGCCCATGGATCAAAGTTGTAGCTGGGGTCGTACTGAGATGGATCCTCGGGGTGCCACTGGTTGGCAATCTCCTCCGGATCCCACTGGTAAACAGACTGACGGTGAGGATCAAGTTGTGGCTCCAGCTCTGGCTCTGGAGCCGGTGTGAGATTCCGATAGGCATGAATGGCCGCCGGCAAAACAAGATACTTGCCTGAAGATAAGTTAAACAAAGAAGGAGCAGGCAAAGTAATAGTCTCAAAGTAATCTTTATCAAATATTAGCCTATAGTTAAGCATCTTTTTCTTATTCTTAACAATAAAATCATGTGCTAGCATACTCTTATAGTCTAGAAAATCTGGAGGCAGCAACTTTTCTTCTTTCTCATAGTGCCTAATAGGTATGTTAAAGTGTGCAGCGAGGCGCGAGTCGAAGATACCTCCCAAGATGGGACCCTTCGTATGGTTCAGACTTAACCGCTTGGCAACAATAGCGCTAGACTAAAAGTGTTATCACGAAACAAGGCATGGCCCAAAATAACAATATTAGGAGCACTAAGGTTTCCACAGTTCCCGCGACCAATTGAACATCTACTAGCAAATATTGCAAAGTAACGCAGAACAGGAAAGTGTATGCTAGTAATTCTTGCATCGGAAACTTTCCTCGTTTCCCCTACAACAATCATATCAATAAACCCTTCCGCATCATTACGATGTGGTTCCTCTAAGATGCCCGTAAAGGGTATCTTACAGACCCGGCAGAAATCAAATAGTGACATCTCCTTAAACTCATCATATAGATAAAAATCCACCGAAGGTGGTGATCTCCTAGCATGGAAATGCAAATTTTGCACGAAAATATTACTGAGTAGGAGATACTGTTTGCGCTGGTCACGGAGGAAGTCGGTGAGGCCCGCATTTTCAGCCAAATAACAAAAATCATCATGAATCCCGGTTGCCCTCAAGAAATCATCACAAGGCCATTCACTCGGCCGAACCTCCGAGGTGCGAGGGAGATTATATTTGTGCATTTTATCCTCTTCACTTTGCTTATCCTTCGAGCTTCGGCTCGAAGAGCCCCTAAAAATCTCTTCATCAATTTCTGAAAATTTCTGAAATTTTTAGTAACTCGAAATAAAAGTGAACCAAACTCAACAAAATTGATAGCAAGTACTCCCACAAGTGCCTAGAGACTACATCATGCATTAGAACTACTTGGGACCATATAAATTTGACATGCAAGCTCAAGAACAGGGTCACCAAGGCAGCAAAAATTGCAATGAATAAGGCACTAGAACAAAAACTAATTGGACCATTGGAGGAGTCACATACCGAAGAACAACCCCCCAAAGCAGTTTTGTGAGTGGAGCTTTGAGCAAGGAGATAGAAAATCATAGCAAGATGAGCTAGAACTCGTGCTTGAGCTGGTTGGTGGTTTTTTTGGGAGGAAGGAGTGTGTGGGTGCAGGAATAAGTGGAGGGGGGGCACCAGGGGCCCACGAGGCAGGGGGCGCGCCCAGGGGGGTGGGCGCGCCCTGGACCCTCGTGGCCAGGTGCTTGCTCCCCCTGATATGTTCTCAGTGCCAGATATTCTCAAGAATTCTAGAAAAAAAATCATATTTCTGGGTATTTGGAGAACTTTCATTTTTAGGGCATTTGAAGAACTTTTATTTTCGGGGTATTTTTTATTGCATGGATAATTCAGAAAATAGACATAAAATACTATTTTTGCTTTATTTAATCTAAATAACAGAAAGTAAAAGGAGGGTACAGAAGGTTGTGCTTTCTAACTTCATCCATCTCATGCTCATCAAAAGGAATCCACTAACAAGGTTGATCAAGTCTTGTTAAAAAACTCTTTTCGAATAACATGGAACCGAAGAAATTTTGAATAACACTAGGTTACCTCAATGGGGATATGCACGTCCCCAATAATAAGAATATCATATTTCTTCTTGACAGTAGGAAGAGGAAATTCAAAACCTCCAATAATGATAGATGGAATTTTTCCAATAGTATTGATATTGTGGACTTGAGGTTGTTTCCTCGGAAAGTGTACCGTATGCTCATTACCATTAACATGAAAAGTGACATTGCCTTTATTGCAATCAATAACAGCCCCTGCAGTATTCAAAAAGGGTCTACCAAGGATAATCGACATACTATCATCCTCGGGAATATCAAGGATAACAAAGTCCGTTAAAATAGTAACGTTTGCAACCACAACAGGCATATCCTCACAAATACCAACAGGTATAGCAGTTGATTTATTGGCCATTTGCAAAGATATTTCAGTAGGTGTCAACTTATTCAAATCAAGTCTACAATATAAAGAGAGAGGCATAACACTAACACCGGCTCCAAGATCACATAAAGCAGTTCTAACATAGTTTCTTTTAATGGAGCATGGTATAGTTGGTACTCCTGGATCTCCTAGTTTCTTAGGTATTCCACCCTTAAAAGTATAATTAGCAAGCATGGTGGAGATTTCAGCTTCCAGTATCTTTCTTTTATTTGTAACAATATCTTTCATGTACTTAGCATAAGGATTTATTTTAAGCATATCAGTAAAACGCATACGCAAAAAGATAGGTCTAATCATTTCAGCAAAGCGCTCAAAATCCTCATCATCCTTTTTCTTGGATGGTTTAGGAGGAAAAGGCATGGGTTTCTGAACCCATGGTTCTCTTTCTTTACCGTGCTTCCTAGCAACAAAGTCTCTCTTATCATAACGTTGATTCTTTGATTGTGGGTTATCAAGATCAATAGCAGGTTGAATTTCTACATCATTGTTATTGCTAGGTTGAGCATCAATATGAACATCATCATTAACATTATCACTAGGTTCATGCTCATCACCAGATTGTGTTTCAGCATCAGAAATAGAAATATCATTGGGATTCTCAGGTGTGTCAACAGCAGGTTCACCAGAAGCATGCAAAGTCCTATCATTTTTCTTTTTCTTCCTCTTAGAAGGACTAGGTGCATCAACATTAGTTCTCTGAGAATCTTGCTCAATTATCTTATGGTGGCCCTCAAGATACAAAGGTTCCTGAGTCATTCTACCCCATCTAGTCACGACTCTAAGAGCATTATCATTCTTCTTACTATTTAATTCACTGAGAAAATCATGTTGAGCTTTAAGTACTTGTTCTACTTGAGTGGTAACCATAGAAGCATGTTTACTAATGATTTTATGTTCACCTTTAACACTAGACATATAATCACTCAAGTATTCAATCATATAAGCAATGCGTTTCAATTGTCTACCAACATAAGCATTAAAGTTTTCTTGTTTAACAATAAAATTATCAAACTCATCTAAGCATTGGCTAGCAGACTTATAACAAGGAATATCACCTTCATCAAATCTATAGAGAGAATTTACCTTTACTACCCGTGTCGGGTTATCAAGACAATGTATTTCTTCAACAGGTGGCAAATTAAGACCATGTATTTATTCAATAGGAGGTAAATTCTTAACATCATCAGCTTTAATACCTTTTTCTTTCATGGATTTCTTTGCCTCTTGCATATCTTCAGGACTGAGAAATAGAATACCCCTTTTCTTCGGAGTTGGCTTAGGAGTTGGTTCAGGAAGTGTCCAATTATTTTCATTAGTCAACATATTATTCAATAGCAATTCAGCTTGATCAACTGTTCTTTCCCTGAAAACACAACCAGCACAGCTATCCAGGTGGTCTCTGGAAGCATCGGTTAGTCCATTATAAAAGATATCAAGTATTTCATTTTTCTTTAGAGAATGATCAGGCAAAGCATTAAGTAATTGGAGAAGCCTCCCCAAGCTTGTGGGAGACTCTCTTCTTCAATTTGCACAAAATTATATATTTCCCTTAAAGCAGCTTGTTTCTTATGAGCGGGGAAATATTTAGCAGAGAAGTAATAAATCATATCCTGGGGACTATGCACACAACCAAGATCAAGAGAATTAAACCATGTTTTAGCATCACCCTTTAATGAGAACGGAAATAACTTAAGGATATAGTAGTAGCGAGTTTTCTCATCATTAGTGAATAGGGTGGCTATATCATTTAATCTAGTAAGATGTGCCACAACAGTTTCAGATTCATAGCCATAAAAAGGATCAAATTCAACCAAAGTAATTATCTCAGGATCGACAGAGAAATCATAATCCTTATCAGTAATACAAATAGGTGAAGTAGCAAAAGCAGGGTCATGTTTCATTCTATCATTCAAAGATTTTTCTTTCAGCTTAGCTAATAATTTCTGAAGATCATATCTATCCTTGCAAGCAAGAAAATCTCTAGCAGTTTCTTCATCCATAACATAACCCTCAGGCACAATAGGCAATTCATATCTAGGGGTAGAATCTTCATCATCACTTTCATCAATATTATCTATTTCAATTATTTCATTCTCTCTAGCCCTAGCAAGTTGTTCATCAAGAAATTCACCTAGTGGCATAGTAGTATCAAGCATAGAAGTAGTTTCATCATAAGTATCATGCATAGCAGAAGTGGCATCATCAATAACATGCGACATATCAGAATTAATAGCAGAAGCAGGTTTAGGTGTCACAAGTTTACTCAAAATAGAAGGTGAATCAAGTGCAGTGCTAGATGGCAGTTCCTTACCTCCCCTCGTAGTTGAGGGATAAATTTTAGTTTTCTCGTCTTTCAAGTTCCTCATAGTGACCAGCAGATATAAATCCCAAGTGACTCAGAGAATATACTCCTCGGCAACGGCGCTAGAAAATAGTCTTGATAACCCACAAGTATAGGGGATCGCAACAGTTTTTGAGGGTAGGGTATTCAACCCAAATTTATTGATTCGAAGGGGAGCCAAAGAATATTCTCAAGTATTAGCAGTGGAGTTATCAATTCAACCACACCTAGATAACTTAATATCTGCAGCAAAGTATTTAGTAGCAAAGTAGTATAGAAGTAACGATAATGGTAGCAAAAGTAACAGTAGCAGTTTTGTAGTAACTGTAACAATGGTAACGGTAAAGTAACTAAGCAAAGAGCAATATGTGAAAAGCTCGTAGGCATTGGATTGGTGATGGATAATTATGTCGGATGCAATTATTCATGCAACAGTTATAACATGGGGTGGCACAGAACTAGCTCCAGTTCATCAATGTAATGTAGGCATATATTCCAAATGTAGTCATACGTGCTTATGGAAAAGAACTTGCATGACATCTTTTGTCCTACCCTACCATGGCAGCGGGGTCGTATTGGAAACTAAGGGATATTAAGGCCTCCTTTTAATAGAGTACCGGACCAAAGCATTAACACTTAGTGAATACATGAACTCCTCAAACTACGGTCATCATCGGTAAGTATCCTGATTATTGTCACTTCGGGGTTAACGGATCATAACACATAATAGGTGACTATAGACTTGCAAGATAGGATCAAGAACTTACATATATTCTTGAAAACATAATAGGTTCAGATCTGAAATCATGGCACTCGGGCCCTAGTGACAAGCATTAAGCATAGCAAAGTCATAGCAACACCAATCTCAGAACATAGTGGATACTAGGGATCAAACCCTAACAAAACTAACTCGATTACATGATAAATCTCATCCAACCCATCACCGTCCAGCAAGCCTACGATAGAATTACTCACGCACGGCGGTGAGCATCATGAAATTGGTGATGGAGGATGGTTTATGATGACGACAACGACGGATTCCCCTCTCTGGAGCCCCGAACGGACTCCAGATCAGCCCTCCCGAGAGAGTTTAGGGCTTGGCAGCGGCTCCGTATCATAAAACGCGATGAATCCGTCTCTCTGATTTTTTCTCCCTGAACGTGAATATATGGAGTTGGAGTTGAGGTCGGTGGAGCACTAGGGGGCCCATGAGGCAGGGGGCGCGCCCCCACCCTCGCGAACAGGGTGTGGGCTGATACGTCTCCAACGTATCTATAATTTATGAAGTATTCATGCTATTATATTATCTGTTTTGGATGTTTATGGGCTTTACTAAACACTTTTATATTATTTTTGGGATTAACCTATTAACCGAAGGCCCAACCCAAATTGTTGTTTTCTTGCCTATTTCAGTGTTTCGAAGAAAGGAATATCAAACGGAGTCCAAACGGAATGAAACCTTCGGGAGAGTTATTTTTGGAACGGAAGCAATCCAGGAGATTTGGAGTAGACGTCAGGGAAGCTTCGAGGAAGCCACGGGGCAGGGAGGCGCGCCCTACCTCCATGGGCGCGGCCTCCACCCTCGTGGGCCCCTCGTGGCTCCCCTGACCGACTTCTTTCGCCTATATATGTCCATATACCCTAAAAACATCAGAGAGCACAATAGATCGGGAGTTCCGCCGCCGCAAGCCTCTGTAGCCACCGAAAACCAATCTAGACCCGTTCCGGCACCCTGCTAGAGGGGGGGATCCCTCACCGGTGGCCATATTCATTATCCCAACGCTCTCCATGATGAGGAGGGAGTAGTTCACCCTCGGGGCTGAGGGTATGTACCAGTAGCTATGTGTTTGATCTCTCTCTCTCTCTCTCTCTCTCTCATGTTCTTGATGCGGCACGATCTTGATGTATCGTGAGCTTTGCTATTATAGTTGGATCTTATGATGTTTCTCCCCCTCTACTCTCTTGTAATGGATTGACTTTTCACTTTGAAGTGATCTTGTCGGATTGAGTCTTTAAGGATTTGAGAACACTTGATGTATGTCTTGCATGTGCTTATCTGTGGTGACAATGGGATATTCACATGATCTACTTGATGTATGTTTTGGTGATCAACTTGCGGGTTCTGTAACATTGTGAACTTATGCATAGGGGTTGGCACACGTTTTCGTCTTGACTCTCCGGTAGAAACTTTGGGGCACTCTTTGAAGTACTTTGTGTTGGTTTGAATAGATGAATCTGAGATTGTGTGATGCATATTGTATAATCATACCCACGGATACTTGAGGTGACATTGGAGTATCTAGGTGACATTAGGGTTTTGGTTGATTTGTGTCTTAAGGTGTTATTCTAGTACAAACTCTTGAATAGATCGATCCGAAAGAATAACTTTGAGGTGGTTTGGTACCCTACAATAATCTCTTCGTTTGTTCACCGCTATTAGTGACTTTGGAGTGACTCTTTGTTGCATGTTGAGGGATAGTTATGTGATCCAATTATGTTATTATTGTTGAGAGAACTTGCACTAGTGAAAGTATGAAACCTAGGCCTTGTTTCCTAGCATTGCAATACCGTTTGCGCTCACTTTTATCTCTTGCTACCTTGCTGTTTTTATATTTCAGATGACAAAAACCTATATCTACCATCCATATTGCACTTGTATCACCATCTCTTCGCCGAACTAGTGCACCTATACAATTTACCATTGTATTGGGTGTGTTGGGGACACAAGAGACTCTTTGTTATTTGGTTGCAGGGTTGTTTGAGAGAGACCATCTTCATCCTACGCCTCCCACAGATTGATAAACCTTACGTCATCCACTTAAGGGAAATTTGCTACTGTCCTACAAACCTCTGCACTTGGAGGCCCAACAACGTCTACAAGAAGAAGGTTGTGTAGTAGACATCAAGCTCTTTTCTGGCGCCGTTGCCGGGGAGGTGAGTGCTTGAAGGTATATCTTTAGATCTTGCAATCGAATCTTTTAGTTTCTTGTTTTATCACTAGTTTAGTCTATAAAAGAAAACTACAAAAAATGGAATTAAGGTTGCCTCATATGCTTCATCTTTTTAATGTCTTCCGTGAAAATGATGGGAAGGAAAACTGTGCTCAAGTACTAGAAGAAGAATTACATAGAATGCTTGGCATAAAATATGTGAATGATGAGCATGATTGCAATGTTGTTAGTATGAATTCTTTGAATACCCATGATGCTAATGATATGCAAAGCCACAAGCTTGGGGATGCTATGTTTGATGAAGATGATATGTTTAGTCTCCCCCGAGTTTTGATGAGCAAATTTATTATGATGAAAGCATGCTGATACGTCTCCGTCGTATCTATAATTTTTGATTATTCCATGCCAATATTATTCAACTTTTATATACTTTTGGCCACTTTTTATACTATTTTTTGGGACTAACATATTGATCCAGTGCCCAGTGCCAGTTCCTGTCTGTTGCATGTTTTTTGTTTCGCAGAAACCCAATATCAAACGGAGTCCAAACGGGATAAAAACGGATGGAGATTTTTTTGGAATATTTATGATTTTTGGGAAGTAATATCAACGCGAAACGGTGTCCGGGGTAGCCACAAGACAGGGGGCGCGCCCTCCCCCCTGGGCGCGGCCTGGGCTCTCGTGGGCCACCCGTAAGGTGGTTGACGCTCTTCTTTTGGCGCAAGAAAGCTAATTTTATGAGAAAGATCTGGGCGAAAGATTCACCCCAATCGGAGTTACGGATCTCCAGATATTTAAGAAACGGTGAAGGGGTAGAATCTGAGAACGCAGAAACAGAGAGATAGATCCAATCTCGGAGGGGCTCTCGCCCCTCCCAAGCCATGGGAGCCAAGGAACAGAGGGGAAACCCTCCCATCTAGGGAGAAGGTCAAGGAAGAAGAAGAAGAAGAAGGGGGGCTCTCTCCCCCTTGCTTCCGGTGGCGCCGAAACGCCACCGGGGGCCATCATCATCACCGCGATCTTCACCAACACCGCCGTCATCTTCACCAACATCTCCATCACCTTCCCCCATCTATATCCAGCGGTCCACTCTCCCGCAACCCGCTGTACCCTATACTTGAACATGTTGTTTATGCTTCATATTATTATCCAATGATGTGTTGCCATCCTATGATGTCTGAGTAGATTTCCATTGTCCTATCGGTGATTGATGAATTGCTATGATTGTTTGAGTTGCATGTTTTATTATTGGTGTTGTCCTATGGTTCCCTATGTGTCGCGCAAGCGTGAGGGATTCCCGCTGTAGGGTTTGCAATATGTTTATGATATGCTTATGGTGGGTTGCGTGAGTGACTGAAACACAAACCCAAGTAAGTAGGTTGTTTGTGTATGGGATAAAAGGGGACTTGATGCTTTAATGCTATGGTTGGTTTTTACCTTAATGAATCTTTAGTAGTTGCGGATGCTTGCTAGATTTCCAATCATAAGTGCATAGAATTCCAAGTAAGGGATGATATGTTAGCTTATGCCTCTCCCTCAAATAGAATTGCAATAGTGATTACCGGTCTAGTAACGTAGTCAGTTGCTTAGGGACAATTTCACAACTCCTACCACCACTTTTCCACACTCGCTATATTTACTTTATTGCTTCTTTATCTAAACAGCCCCTACTTTTTATTTACGTGTTCTTTATTATCTTGCAAACCTTTCCTATCACACCTACTTGTTCTAGGTAAAGCGAATGTCAAGCGTGCATAGAGTCGTATAAGTGGCTGATAGGACTTGAGAGAGTATTTGTTCTACCTTTAGCTCCTCGTTGGGTTCGACACTATTACTTATCGAAAGAGGCTACAACTATCCAGTATAGTTGCGGGTCATCAAGACCTTTTTCTGGCACCGTTGCCGGGGAGTCATAGCGTGGGGTGAATATTCTCGTGTGTGCTTGTTTGCTTTATCACTAAGTAATTTTTATTTGCTGTTCTTAGTTGTTTTCTATCTTTAGTTATGGGTAGGAAACGCAAAATACCAAAAAAATTAGTTGTACCTACTGAACCAGTGGTTGAAGAACCACTCAAAATCTATCACACTCCTGAAGCTTTTTACTTGGATCATCTTCGATCCCTTTGTGCTCGTGCTGAAACCCCCACTAGTTTAGTTGAGGGCAAATCTTTAGATGAGCATGCTTGTTTCGTGCGACACCGTATATATGAAAAAGGGAAACTATTATGGGATCAAATTCAACGTTTGCAAAGCTATGCTTGGAATTTATGTGAAATATATGAGTTTACTTGTTGTTCTGAAGACTCTAAGAAAAACCTACCCTATCAATGCTTGTTTAGTGATAATGGAATCGTATCTTCGTATGCTAAGGGTGTTTACAATTACTATGATGTTCAACAAATTGAAGAATTTGTTGCTTTTAAAGGTGCTTATGAGATTGCCTCTTTGATTGAAAAGTATGATGCTACTCTTTACAAATCTGAAAATTTTGCCATATTTCAATATTGTTATGATAATTATGCTTCTAATGCCTATGTTAAACCATATATTGAGGACTTCCCCGCTGTCCAAGAAGAGACTAATATTTTGCAGGAAGCTATGGAAGAAGAAATTGATGAAACAGTGAGCTCATTGGATGAAAAAGATGATGAGGAGAGCGAAGAACAAAAGGAGGAAGAGCGGATTAGCTACCCGTGCCCACCTTCTAATGAGAGTAACCCTCCAACTCATACATTATTTAATTCCCCTTCGTGCTTACCGAAGGATGATTGCTATGATGATTGCTATGATCCCTTGAATTTGTTTGAAATATCCCTTTTTGATGATGCTTGCTATGCTTGTGGCCAAGATGCCAATATGAATTATGCTTATGGAGATGAACTTGCTATAGTTCCTTATGTTAAACATGAAATTGTTGCTATTGCACCCACGCATGATAGTCCAATTATCTTTTTGAATTCTCCAAACTACACTATATCAGAGAAGTTTGTGCTTATTAAGGATTATATTGACGGGTTGCCTTTTACCATTGCACATGATGATTTTGATGAATATAATATGCATGTGCTTTCTGCTCCTACTTGCAATTATTATGAGAGAGGAACTATATCTCCGCCTCTCTATGTTTCCCATACGCTAAAATTGCAAGAAACTGCTTATACTATTCATTGGCCTTTACTATGTGTGCATGAATTGTTCTTTTATGACATGCCGATGCATAGGAAGAGAGTTAGACTTCGTCATTGCATGATATATGTTACTTTGTGCTCACTACTAAATTACAAATCATTTTTAATTAAAATTGGCTTTGATATACCTTTGGATCCGGGTGGATCCATTACTTGAGCACTAAACGCCTAGCTTAATGGCTTTAAAGAAAGCGCTGCCAGGGAGACAACCCGGAAGTTTTAGAGAGTCATTTATTTCTGTTGAGTGCTTTTATATAGTTTAAAAACAAAAAAAATAAAGAGGGGAACCTAAAACTTTTCAAAAAGGAAAGTGAAAGTAAGAAAGACAAGCATTGTTGAAGTGGGAGAGCTCCTTGAACTTTGTTCATGCTCACGGAAACTTTGTGAATCTTGATTACATAAACTTTTCAACAAAAATAATTATCCCCTTGTACAATTCCATTGTATTATAAAAATAATGTGCTAAGGTTTGCCTTTAGGATGTTTACAATGCTTGTTGGTTTGTACGATGCAGGACAGAAACTTTGGCTGTAGTGCGCGATTTTACATTTTTAACTGGAACGTCAATTGGTTCTGATTCCTTTTGCACTGTCTTTCTATACAACTTGTTTATTTTTCCTAATTTGGTAGAATTATTGGGGTACCAGAAGTATGGTGGATGTTCAGATTGCTACAGACTATTCTGTTTTTGACAGATTCTGTTTTTGATGCATAGTTTGCTTGTTTTGATGAATCTATCAATTTATATCAGTGGATTAAGCCATGAAAAAGTTATGTTACAGTAGACACAATGCAAAAACAAGATATGAATTGGTTTGCTACAGTACTTAGAGTGGTGATTTTCTTTATTATACTAACGGATCTTACCGAGTTTTCTGTTGAAGTTTGTGTGGGTGTAGTGTCTAATCGAGGATGTTTCGATATGAGGAAAAGGAAGAGAGGCAAGAGCTAAAGCTTGGGGATGCCCGAGGCACCCGAAGTAAATATTCAAGGAGACTCAAGCGTCTAAGCTTGGGGATGCCCCAGAAGGCATCCCCTCTTTCTTCAACAAGTATCGGTATGTTTTCGAATTCGTTTCTTTTATGCATTATGTGTGAGTCTTGGAGTGTCTTTTGCATTTAGTTTTCACTTTTCTTTTATGCACCATGCTGGTATGAGATAGTCATTGGTTGATTTATAGAATGCTCATTGCACTTCACTTAAATCTTTTGAGTATGGCTTTATAGAATGCTTCATGTGCTTCACTTATATCATTTGAAGTTTGGATTGCCTGTTTCTCTTCATATAGACAACCACCATTTATAGAATGCTCTTTTGCTTCACTTATATTTGTTAGAGCGTGGGCATATCTTTTGTAGAAAGAATTAAACTCTCTTGCTTCACTTATATCTATTTAGAGAGATGACAGGAATTGGTCATTCACATGGTTAGTCATAAAATCCTACATAAACTTGTAGATCGCTGAATATGATATGTTTGATTCCTTGCAATAGTTTTGCGATATAAAGGTGGTGATATTAGAGTCATGCTAGTGGGTGGTTGTGGATTGTAGAGACACTTGTGTTGAGGTTTGCAAGTCCCGTAGAATGCACGTATGGTAACCGTTGTGTGACAAATTTGAAGCATGGGGTGTTTATTTGATTGTCTTCCTTATGAGTGGCGGTCGGGGACGAGCGATGGTCTTTTCCTACCAATCTATCCCCCTAGGGGAATGCGTAGTAGTACTTTGCTTCGAGGTCTAATAAACTTTTGCAATAAGTATATGAGTTCTTTATGACTAATGTGAGTCCATGGATTATACGCACTTTTACCTTTCCATCATTGCTAGCCTCTTCGGTACCGTGCATTGCCCTTTCTCACCTCAAGAGTTGGTGCAAACTTCGCCGGTGCATCCAAACCCCATGATACGATACGCTCTATCACACATAAGCCTCATTATATCTTCCTCAAAACAGCCACCATACCTACCTATCATGGCATTTCCATAGCCATTCCGAGATATATTGCCATGCAACTTCCATCATCATCATATTCATGACTTGAGCATTCATTGTCATATTGCTTTGCATGATCGTAAGATAGCATCATGATGTTTTCATGGCTTGTCCGATTTTTTTGATTCCATTGCTATGCTAGATCATTGCACATCCCGGTACACCGCCGGAAGCATTCATATAGAGTCATATCATTGTTCCAGTATCGAGTTGTAATATCGAGTTGTAAGTAAATAAAAGTGTGATGATAATCATTATTAGAGCATTATCCCCCCCCCCCAAAAAAAAGAAAGGCCAAAAAGAAACAAAGAAAGGCCAACGAAAAAAAGAAAAAGAAAAAAATAAAAAATAAAAGGGGCAATGTTACTATCTCTTTTTCCACACTTGTGCTTCAAAGTAGCACCATGTTCTTCATATAGATTGTCTCATATGTTGTCACTTTCATATACTAGTGGGCATTTTCATTATAGAACTTGGCTTGTATATTCCAACGATGTGCCTCCTCAAATGCCCTAGGTCTTCATGAGCAAGCAAGTTGGATGCACACCCACTTAGTTTCTTTTGTTGAGCTTTCATACACTTATAGCTCTTAGTGCATCCGTTGCATGGCAATTCCTACTCCTCGCATTGACATCAATTGATGGGCATCTCCATAGCCCGTTGATTAGCCGCGTCGATGTGAGACTTTCTCCTTTTTTGTCTTCTCCACATAACCTCCATCATTATATTCTATTCCACCTATAGTGCTATATCCATGGCTTGCGCTCATGTATTGCGTGAGGGTTGAAAAAGCTAAAGCACATTAAAAAGTATGAACCAATTGCTCGGCTTGTCATCGGGGCTGTGCATGATGGGGGCATTTTGTGTGACGAAAATGAAGCATGGCCAAACTGTATGATTTTGTAGGGATAAGCTTGCTTTGGCCTTGTTGTTTTGAAAAGACATGATTGCTTTATTGGTACGCTCGAAGTATTGTTTTTTTATGTCAAATGATAGACTATTGCTTTGAATCACTCGTGTCTTAATATTCATGCCATGATAAGACATATGATCAAGATTATGCTAGGTAGCATTCCACATCAAAAATTATTTTTTTATCATTTACCTACTCGAGGACGAGCAGGAATTAAGCTTGGGGATGCTGATATGTCTCCGTCGTATCTATAATTTTTTATTGTTCCATGCCAATATTATTCAACTTTTATATACTTTTGGCAACTTTTTATACTATTTTTTGGGACTAGCATGTAACGCCCCGAGACCGATGTGCCAGGTGTCCTCCAGTTATTCGCTGTAGTTGCCATGTCATTTGCTTGTGTGTTTCATTTCATCATGTCATCATGTGCATTGCATCATCATGTTTTCAAAACTTGCATCCGTCCCGGTCTCCTCGTTCCTTCCATTGTCCGTTCTGAGCCCAGACACACTTGCACGCGCCCGCGGCATGTCCGAAATAGTATTTTATAAGTGGCCAGAAAATGTTCTCGGATTGGGTTGAAATTTGGTGTGTGGTCTTATTATAGTGTAGACAGACCGCCTGCCAAGTTTCATCGCAATCGGAGTTCGTTTGATAGCCCAACCGTTAAACTATAGCGGCATTATAGCCGGTCTAACGTCGGACATTTTCGGTCTCCGGAAATAGTCGCCGGGCCTCCCTCTCTTCTCTTCTCTCAGTGCGAGACCGTCTACACAGCTCACTACCTACCGCCAGGTCCAACCTAGCCTCTCTTGTCCACCCGCGCCCACTTCGCCGCCGGGCCCCGTGAAGCCCAGATTGGACCCGCCCCGGGCCGCGCCGGGCCCGAGTCGCAACCTCGCCGCCCGAACCCGTCTTGCCCGATCTGCGCCGCCGCCTTCGCGCCGTCGCCGGCGACCAACTCCGGCGACCGGAGCACGCCGCCGCCCGTCCTCTGCCTCGCCATCCGCCGCCTGCATCAGGTCACCGGCCTCCGCGCCCGTCTCCTCCTTCCTTCTCTGGCCCGACCTCTCCCTCACCTCGCTCTCTCTCTTCTCCCCGCAGGATCTGCCGCCGCTGCCTCGTGAAGCTCCGCTCGACGTCGGTGGCCCTCACCGATGCCGGGAACGGAGACCCCGCCCCGTTCTCCACCGGATCCGGCCGGTTTTGGTCGTCCCCGCCGCTGTCCTGCTGCCCTCGAGGCTCGCCGGAGCCTCAAGGTGCGCTGCTGCCGCCGTGCCTCGCTCCCGATCCGATCGGGAGGAGGACAATGCCCCCGTCGGCCCGGCCTCGTGGGCCCAGCCCCGCAGCCCCAAGCCGGCCTGCCTCCTCCTCTCTGCTACCGGGCCAGGCCCAGGGTGAGCAGCCCCCAAGCGCCCCCTCCTCTTAATTTTTTTCACCTGTTGGGCTTGCCCCAGATTCGGCCCGTGAAGTATTTTTTTTCAGCGCCTGCGATTTTTTCCTATTATTCCTGAGACAACAGTTTTGCAGTATAGCCCCCCTAGTTCATGCATTTAATAACTCACTAACCGTGCATCGGATTAAAATGAATTATATATGAATCTTGCTCAGAATTTCGTGTAGATTAATAATATCCAACTTTCATCCATGTTTGAAATGTCTAAAATGTTGTTTGCATTAATTTACTCCTATGCCATGCGAAAATGATTTAATTCATAACTAAATAACCGTAGCTCCGTTTTTAACAAACTTTACATGTAAATGGGGTGGAAAAATGGCTAGTTTAACATGGTGCACTCATCTTGCATGTTTAACAACTCTAAAATATTGTTTAGGGCAGAACAGTACCAAATCTAAAATATGCTATGGGGATTTACCGGAATTGTTGTCCGTTGCTTCCGGCCTCATTTAACCTTGACTAGATAGGTAGTTTTCATTTGCTTCACCCTCTTGCCATGCTTAACAACATTTAATATTGTTGGGTACATAAACGGGATCAAACTAAATAACTTATCGTGGTGTTTCGTCAATATGCAGTTGCGTATTGATCTCCACTTAATTTGTAGAACTGCTTGTGCACCTTGCCATGCCATGCTTCATTAAACCGGACATGCATCATACTCGTTTGTGCATCATGCCATGTTGTTGTGTTGGTTATTTACTATGTTGTGTGCTTCTTTTCCGGTGATTGCTTCTTCGGGTTGGTTCCGATAACGTCGCGTTTGTGAGGATCCGTTCAACTACGTCCATTTGTCTTCTTCATGGACTCGTTCTTCTTCCTTGCGGGATTTCAGGCAAGATGATCATACCCTCGAAATCACTACTATCTTTGCTATGCTAGTTTACTCGCTCTTTTGCCATGCCAATGCTACGATGCCTACCACTTGCTTGTCAGCCACCCAAATTGCCATGTTCAACCTCTAACCCACCATATCCTAGCAAACCGTTGATTGGCTATGTTACCGCTTTGCTCAGCCCCTCTTATAGCATTGTTAGTTGCAGGTGAAGATCGAAGTTTGTTCCTTGTTGGAACATGGAGATGTTGTTCCTTGTTGGAACATGTTTACTTGTTGGGATATCACAATATATCTTACTTAATTAATGCATCTATATACTTGGTAAAGGGTGGAAGGCTCGGCCTTATGCCTGGTGTTTTGTTCCACTCTTGCCGCCCTAGTTTCCGTCATATCGGTGTTATGTTCCCGGATTTTGCGTCCCTTACGCGGTTGGGCTATAATGGGAACCCCTTGACAGTTCGCCTTAAGTAAAGCTTCTCCAGCAATGCCCAACATTGGTTTTACCATTCGCCACCTAGCCTCTTTTTCCCTTGGGTTTCGCGGACTCAAGGGTCATCATTATTTTACCCCCCCGGGCCAGTGCTCCTCTGAGTGTTGGTCCACCTGTCAGCTACCGGTGGCTACCAGGGGCAACTCTGGGCTGGCCTACCCGTACCTAGGACAATCTGAGTGTGCCCTGAGAAAGAGATATGTGCAGCTCCTATCGGGATTTGTCGGCACATTCGGGCGGTATTGCTGGTTTAGTTTTACCCTGTCGAAATGTCTTGTTGTACCGGGATACCGAGTCTGATCGGAATGTCTTGGGAGGAGGTCTATTCCTTCGTTGACCGTGAGAGCTTGTCATGGGCTAAGTTGGGACACCCCTGCAGGGATTTGAACTTTCGAAAGCCGTGCCCGCGGTTATGGGCAGATGGGAATTTGTTAACGTCCGGTTGTAGAAAACCCGAAGTTGACCTTAATTAAAATACATCAACCGTGTGTGTAACCGTGATGGTCTCTTTCCGGCGGAGTCCGGGAAGTGAACACGGTGTTGGAGTTATGCTTGACGTAGGTTGCTATAGGATCACTTCTTGATCATACATTTATCGACCGTGCTTTGCCTTCTCTTCTCGCTCTCATTTGCGTATGTTAGCCACCATATATGCTAGTCGCTTGCTGCAGTTCCACCTCATTACTCCAGCCTTCCTATAAGCTTAAATAGTCTTGATCTCGCGGGTGCAAGATTGCTGAGTCCCTGTGGCTCACAGATACTTCCAAAACCAGTTTGCAGGTGTCGCTGAGTCCGTGCAGATGACGCAACCAAGCTCAGGAGGAGCTCGATGAAGATCTTGCCCTTAGTGTTGTTTCGTTCTAGTCCTTAGTGTTGTTTCGTTCTAGTTGATCAGTAGTGGAGCCCAGTTGGGGTCGATCGGGGACCTTTGTCGCATTTGGGGTTCTTCTTTTATTTTGGTTCCGTAGTCGGACCTTGATTGTATCTGGATGATGTAATGCTTTACTCATGTAATTGTGTGAAGTGGCGATTGTAAGCCAACTATGTATCTCTTTCCCTTATGTATTACATGGGTTGTGTGAAGATTACCTCACTTGCGACATTGCTTTCAATGCAGTTATGCCTCTAAGTCGTGCTTCGACACGTGGGAGATATAGCCGCATCGAGGGCGTTACAAGTTGGTAATCAGAGCCTTCCCCGACCTTAGGAGCCCCACTGATTGATCGTTTTTAGCAGCCGAGTTTGTGTCTAGAAAAAAATGTTTTGAGTCATTTAGGAATTATATATCGGAGAGTTTAGGAATTCTTTTTACTTCCCAGTCTCCTCGTCGCTCTGGTAAGGCATCCTGACGTAGAGTTTTGACTCTTCTCTTCTCCAATTTCACTAAAAAAATTTAGGATCACGCGGGTATCTTGGAATCGTTCCGATGGTTTTATGATGAGAACATTGTCTTGGTGCCTCCTATCAGGGGTTTAGTGGAAGTGTCCCGGGGAGTTGAGCTCTGAGGTGTTGTCATCATAATTTTATCGTTGCAGTTCTGGAATACCTGAGTTTAGTACGCCGACATCGAAAATCTCTTTTATGCAGTTGTTGGTGAGATAACCCCGATAACCCAGTACTGAGGTGAGTACGGGAGTATCGCCATAACTTGTATAACGGATGATTTTCGAAGGTTGAGGTAGATGATTTCCGAAGGTTTCTTGGTTATGTGTTGAAGGATGGATACAGCTGGATGTAGGATTTGCTAGTTTGGGTGAGATATTATGCTTCCCCTGTATCCCCAACACCTGATTGCATAACCTGAAAATTTCGGGAGTTTCATAGGTGGGAATTCAAGCAGCTCTTAGGATATCTTTTCGACAGATGTATGATATGAAATTGGGGTTCGACGTCTAGTGGTCCGCCTATTCACGGTCGTTTTTACAGTGGTCTCGTTGTGTCTTAAAGAGTCCTTGGCTATGCCGACTCGGGGACACTTCGTATGTCATGTGCACTGCCTTGTACATGATGGTGTTGTACGATCGAGCCCGTGTAGGCCCCACCACGAAAACTTCGGACGAAATCTCTATCATATGTTTGTTCCGGCTTATTCTACAAGCCAGTCCTTTGTTTTTGTTTTGAGTTGTGGTATTCGAGTTGCTTCAATGTCAAGTGTTGATTCCATACCTTTCCGAAATGGTGTTCTCATACTCCGATGTGAATACCAATCCTTCTCGACAATCGAGATTGTCATGTCAATCCTTTTCAACCAGCGTCTTTCTCTTCATGTGCATCCGATCATTTCAACATTCGCAAGATCACCTCTCAGTTCTCTCAACGGTGTTTGTTTCATCCGTCCCAAGTTGTTTTTGTTTTCCCGCCCTCCCACCCCTTTTTCTTCAAGGACTCAGATTTCTTAATCGAGTATCCATTTTATTGATGGGAAGTTTCTCCATTCTTTTCCGTCAATGTTCTTATCCGGTGATTCTCATGAAGTTACTAACGGAGTTTCTAGTTCATCATTCTTCGTTTCTTTTATCTTCTCCGGTGGTTTCAAGTCAAGCTTTTGGTGTTTATCATATCCCTTTCCTCGTTTTCAATGCTTTCTCATGCTGGTGCAATTCTCAATCTTTCACCTCTCGCTATTCAATTGTCCCGGAGTGCTCAAATTTTCTCAAAAGGTTCGTCTTGTCATTCAAGATTCTTTCAAGATCTTTCGAGGATGTTATCTCATTCAAGTCATTTAATTCAACCGATGCAACCTCTCTTTTAAATCATTTCAACGCTGTTTCTTTTGAGTGGGCCCTAACCCACAGGTCTTTTCCCAGGATCTTACCTGACTCTTCTATTTTCCCAGAGCTATCCTAAATTCTTCTCTAAGTTTGACGTAAGAATGAGTTATCATCAGTCAAATGCTTTTCTCCAAGATCTTTCAAATTCTTTTCATCGTTGGCTCAACTTTTATATTCTTCTTTATTCCGGTGCCTCAATAATTATTGGTGCTGTTTCTCGTCGTCATTCTCAGGTTCGGAGACCGAAGAAGAGTTTCTTTTAAATCTTGCCACATTCTCTGCCACCCTCTCATAATTGTTTGATTGTGAGAATTCTTTTATCATCTGGAGCAATTCAAGAGTCTTCTCAGTTTGATTATCCGGAGTCCATCAATTCATGTTTATTCATTCTCAGCTTTCAGTTATCATTCTCCAATCTTACCGGTGCTTCGTTCAAGATTTCTCTTCCTTTGTTATTGTATCAATCCATTTGTTATTTCAATTCTACCGGTGGTTCATTGAAGACCTTCTCAAGTTTGCGCTATCCTTGCTACGAGAATAAGTTGTGTGCCAAATCCAGTTGCTCGTCATCAATTAAATTGGTGAAGGATACACATAACATAATTCTCATTCTTCTTTCATCAAGTTTATTCAATTTCTTTTCCGAAGTGGTTCATCGTATCACATTCTCAGTTGAGTTGCTCATCTTTTCTTTCCCGGAGTTCCAAGCTCTAATTATCATTCCAAAGATCTATCTAACCATTGCAAGGGTTCAACTTGTGTTTTCAACTTCTCCTTCATTTCGTTTTGATCATCTTTTTGTTACCGGAGTTCTTCATGGGAGTTCTACATGATGGTTCATCAAGGATTTATATTTCTTCTCGAAGTGTTCATCGAGATTCTTTTCTAAGAAACTCAAGCATTCTTCATCTTGCTATCGGGAGTGCAATTTCTTTCTACCGTATCTGTGGAGGTGGTATTATGTCCTTCTTGATAATTCCCCTTCGTTGCTTCGTGAGTCACAAATTATCAAGAATGAGGTAGTTTAAATCCATTAATCTCGTCATTGGAGTTACCTTGGATTATATTTCACCTAAAGCCTTCCCTAAGGATTGTTGCCATTTATGGTGCTTGTAAATGATCCAAGTACTTCATTTATCCTCCCGGTGAAATAAGTTTCTCATCTCCTCGTTCATATCAATCCAATTCTTCTTCCCGTGAGTGGCAGGTTGTCATCTCATAACTTGAGATGTATTTCATAAGACCATATCAAGATTATTCTTTTCGTTGTTGGTTTTCAACAACTCCATTCTAGCATTTGTTGTATCTGTGATCTCTCAAGATCTTGTTTCCCTTCGTTCCGGAGTCATTGTGATGTTGCTCTTTTCAACCCATCATCTCGTTTGTCAAAGATCATGTTCTTTTCTTGCTTATCCATTTAACCAGAGTGTCGTGTCCTCTGCTCAAGTTCTTTTCATCTTATCTAGTCTTGTATCACTTTTCAACCGGAGTGTTGTTCGAATTTGGTCTTCCTTGATCCCCTTCCTTAACCGGCGCGTTTTCAATATATATCTTCCCTTCAACCTCAAGGTTTCACAATGCTCTTTGTCCCTAGTTTCTAACGGAGTGTTTTCGACTTTGTTCTCCTTCGTTCTATTCTTTTCTCGAATTAGTTCAACCTCGCAAGGTTCTTTGGTTTCACTCGTTCGTCAAAGGAGCAACTTAGTTTTACCTCTCCTCTCTTTCTCTTCCGTTGTCCCTCCGGTGCCATTCTAGATCTCGGGACGAGATCCTCTCGTAGTGGTGGAGTGTTGTAACGCCCCGAGACCGATGTGCCAGGTGTCCTCCAGTTATTCGCTGTAGTTGCCATGTCATTTGCTTGTGTGTTTCATTTCATCATGTCATCATGTGCATTGCATCATCATGTTTTCAAAACTTGCATCCGTCCCGGTCTCCTCGTTCCTTCCGTTGTCCGTTCTGAGCCCAGACACACTTGCACGCGCCCGCGGCATGTCCGAAATAGTATTTTATAACTGGCCGGAAAATGTTCTCGGATTGGGTTGAAATTTGGTGTGTGGTCTTATTATAGTGTAGACAGACCGCCTGCCAAGTTTCATCGCAATCGGAGTTCGTTTGATAGCCCAACCGTTAAACTATAGCGGCATTATAGCCGGTCTAACGTCGGACATTTTCGGTCTCCGGAAATAGTCGTCGGGCCTCCCTCTCTTCTCTTCTCTCAGTGCGAGACCGTCTACACAGCTCACTACCTACCGCCAGGTCCAACCTAGCCTCTCTTGTCCACCCGCGCCCACTTCGCCGCCGGGCCCCGTGAAGCCCAGATCGGACCCGCCCCGGGCCGCGCCGGGCCCGAGTCGCAACCTCGCCGCCCGAACCCGTCTTGCCCGATCTGCGCCGCCGCCTTCGCGCCGTCGCCGGCGACCAACTCCGGCGACCGGAGCACGCCGCCGCCCGTCCTCTACCTCGCCATCCGCCGCCTGCATCAGGTCACCGGCCTCCGCGCCCGTCTCCTCCTTCCTTCTCTGGCCCGACCTCTCCCTCACCTCGCTCTCTCTCTTCTCCCCGCAGGATCTGCCGTCGCCGCCTCGTGAAGCTCCGCTCGACGTCGGTGGCCCTCACCGATGCCGGGAACGGAGACCCCGCCCCGTTCTCCACCGGATCCGGCCGGTTTTGGCCGTCCCCGCCGCTGTCCTGCTGCCCTCGAGGCTCGCCGGAGCCTCAAGGTGCGCTGCTGCCGCCGTGCCTCGCTCCCGATCCGATCGGGAGGAGGACAATGCCCCCGTCGGCCCGGCCTCGTGGGCCCAGCCCCGCAGCCCCAAGCCGGCCTGCCTCCTCCTCTCTGCTACCGGGCCAGGCCCAGGGTGAGCAGCCCCCAAGCGCCCCCTCCTCTTAATTTTTTTCACCTGTTGGGCTTGCCCCAGATTCGGCCCGTGAAGTATTTTTTTTCAGCGCCTGCGATTTTTTCCTATTATTCCTGAGACAACAGTTTTGCAGTATAGCCCCCCTAGTTCATGCATTTAATAACTCACTAACCGTGCATCGGATTAAAATGAATTATATATGAATCTTGCTCAGAATTTCGTGTAGATTAATAATATCCAACTTTCATCCATGTTTGAAATGTCTAAAATGTTGTTTGCATTAATTTACTCCTATGCCATGCGAAAATGATTTAATTCATAACTAAATAACCGTAGCTCCGTTTTTAACAAACTTTACATGTAAATGGGGTGGAAAAATGGCTAGTTTAACATGGTGCACTCATCTTGCATGTTTAACAACTCTAAAATATTGTTTAGGGCAGAACAGTACCAAATCTAAAATATGCTATGGGGATTTACCGGAATTGTTGTTCGTTGCTTCCGGCCTCATTTAACCTTGACTAGATAGGTAGTTTTCATTTGCTTCACCCTCTTGCCATGCTTAACAACATTTAATATTGTTGGGTACATAAACGGGATCAAACTAAATAACTTATCGTGGTGTTTCGTCAATATGCAGTTGCGTATTGATCTCCACTTAATTTGTAGAACTGCTTGTGCACCTTGCCATGCCATGCTTCATTAAACCGGACATGCATCATACTCGTTTGTGCATCATGCCATGTTGTTGTGTTGGTTATTTACTATGTTGTGTGCTTCTTTTCCGGTGATTGCTTCTTCGGGTTGGTTCCGATAACGTCGCGTTTGTGAGGATCCATTCAACTACGTCCGTTTGTCTTCTTCATGGACTCGTTCTTCTTCCTTGCGGGATTTCAGGCAAGATGATCATACCCTCGAAATCACTACTATCTTTGCTATGCTAGTTTACTCGCTCTTTTGCCATGCCAATGCTACGATGCCTACCACTTGCTTGTCAGCCACCCAAATTGCCATGTTCAACCTCTAACCCACCATATCCTAGCAAACCGTTGATTGGCTATGTTACCGCTTTGCTCAGCCCCTCTTATAGCGTTGTTAGTTGCAGGTGAAGATCGAAGTTTGTTCCTTGTTGGAACATGGAGATGTTGTTCCTTGTTGGAACATGTTTACTTGTTGGGATATCACAATATATCTTACTTAATTAATGCATCTATATACTTGGTAAAGGGTGGAAGGCTCGGCCTTATGCCTGGTGTTTTGTTCCACTCTTGCCGCCCTAGTTTCCGTCATATCGGTGTTATGTTCCCGGATTTTGCGTCCCTTACGCGGTTGGGCTATAATGGGAACCCCTTGACAGTTCGCCTTAAGTAAAGCTTCTCCAGCAATGCCCAACATTGGTTTTACCATTCGCCACCTAGCCTCTTTTTTCCCTTGGGTTTCGCGGACTCAAGGGTCATCATTATTTTACCCCCCGGGCCAGTGCTCCTCTGAGTGTTGGTCCACCTGTCAGCTACCGGTGGCTACCAGGGGCAACTCTGGGCTGGCCTACCCGTACCTAGGACAATCTGAGTGTGCCCTGAGAAAGAGATATGTGCAGCTCCTATCGGGATTTGTCGGCACATTCGGGCGGTGTTGCTGGTTTAGTTTTACCCTGTCGAAATGTCTTGTTGTACCGGGATACCGAGTCTGATCGGAATGTCTCGGGAGGAGGTCTATTCCTTCGTTGACCGTGAGAGCTTGTCATGGGCTAAGTTGGGACACCCCTGCAGGGATTTGAACTTTCGAAAGCCGTGCCCGCGGTTATGGGAAGATGGGAATTTGTTAACGTCCGGTTGTAGAAAACCCGAAGTTGACCTTAATTAAAATACATCAACCGTGTGTGTAACCATGATGGTCTCTTTCCGGCGGAGTCTGGGAAGTGAACACGGTGTTGGAGTTATGCTTGACGTAGGTTGCTATAGGATCACTTCTTGATCATACATTTATCGACCGTGCTTTGCCTTCTCTTCTCGCTCTCATTTGCGTATGTTAGCCACCATATATGCTAGTCGCTTGCTGCAGTTCCACCTCATTACTCCAGCCTTCCTATAAGCTTAAATAGTCTTGATCTCGCGGGTGCAAGATTGCTGAGTCCCTGTGGCTCACAGATACTTCCAAAACCAGTTTGCAGGTGTCGCTGAGTCCGTGCAGATGACGCAACCAAGCTCAGGAGGAGCTCGATGAAGATCTTGCCCTTAGTGTTGTTTCGTTCTAGTCCTTAGTGTTGTTTCGTTCTAGTTGATCAGTAGTGGAGCCCAGTTGGGGTCGATCGGGGACCTTTGTCGCATTTGGGGTTCTTCTATTATTTTGGTTCCGTAGTCGGACCTTGATTGTATCTGGATGATGTAATGCTTTACTCATGTAATTGTGTGAAGTGGCGATTGTAAGCCAACTATGTATCTCTTTCCCTTATGTATTACATGGGTTGTGTGAAGATTACCTCACTTGCGACATTGCTTTCAATGCGGTTATGCCTCTAAGTCGTGCTTCGACACGTGGGAGATATAGCCGCATCGAGGGCGTTACATAGCATATTGATCCAGTGCCCAGTGCCAGTTCCTGTCTGTTGCATGTTTTTTGTTTCGCAGAAACCCAATATCAAACGGAGTCCAAACGGGATAAAAACGGACGGAGATTTTTTTGGAATATTTATGATTTTTGGGAAGTAAAATCAACGCGAAACGGTGTCCGGGGTGGCCACGAGACAGGGGAGCGCGCCCTCCCCCCTGGGCGTAGCCTGGGCTCTCGTGGGCCACCCGTAAGGCGATTGACGCTCTTCTTTTGGCGCAAGAAAGCTAATTTTATGAGAAAGATCTGGGCGAAAGATTCACCCCAATCGGAGTTACGGATCTCCGGATATTTAAGAAACGGTGAAGGGGTAGAATCTGAGAACGCAGAAACAGAGAGATAGATCCAATCTCGGAGGGGCTTTGGCCCTCCCAAGCCATGGGAGCTAAGGACCAGAGGGGAAACCCTTCTCCCATCTAGGGAGAAGGTCAAGGAAGAAGAAGAAGAAGAAGGGGGGCTCTCTCCCCCTTGCTTCCGGTGGCGCCGGAACGCCGCCGGGGGCCATCATCATCACCGCGATCTTCACCAACACCGCCGTCATCTTCACCAACATTTCCATCACCTTCCCCCATCTATATCCAGCGGTCCACTCTCCCGCAACCCGCTGTACCCTCTACTTGAACATGGTGCTTTATTCTTCATATTATTATCCAATGATGTGTTGCCATCCTATGATGTCTGAGTAGATTTCCATTGTCCTATCGGTGATTGATGAATTGCTATGATTGTTTGAGTTGCATGTTTTATTATTGGTGCTGTCCTATGGTGCCCTCCGTGTCGCGCAAGCGTGAGGGATTCCCGCTGTAGGGTTTGCAATATGTTTATGATTTGCTTATGGTGGGTTGCGTGAGTGACTGAAACACAAACCCGAGTAAGTAGGTTGTTTGCGTATGGGATAAAAGGGGACTTGATGCTTTAATGCTATGGTTGGGTTTTACCTTAATGAATCTTTAGTAGTTGCGGATGCTTGCTAGAGTTCCAATCGTAAGTGCATAGAATTCCAAGTAAGGGATGATATGTTAGCTTATGCCTCTCCCTCAAATAGAATTGCAATAGTGATTACCGGTCTAGTAACGTAGTCAGTTGCTTAGGGACAATTTCACATCTCCTACCACCACTTTTCCACACTCGCTATATTTACTTTATTGCTTATTTATCTAAACAGCCCCTACTTTTTATTTACGTGTTCTTTATTATCTTGCAAACCTTTCCTATCACACCTACAAAGTACTTCTAGTTTCATACTTGTTCTAGGTAAAGCGAACGTCAAGCATGCGTAGAGTCGTATCAGTGGCCGATAGGACTTGAGAGAGTATTTGTTCTACCTTTAGCTCCTCGTTGGGTTCGACACTCTTACTTATCGAAAGAGGCTACAACTATCCCATATACTTGCGGGTCATCACATGCCTCCTATTTATGATGATTATTGTGATGACACGTATGCTATAAAGAATAAAGATAATCATGAAACTTGTCATCATGATTTTAATTTTGCTTATGTGGAGAGTAGTAAAATTTCTATGCAAGTAGATCATGAAAAGAATGCTTTATGTTCTGGTTATATTGTTGAATTCATTCATGATGTTACTGAAAATTATTATGAGGGAGGAACATGTGCTTGTAGGAATTGCAATAATATCAAGTTTCCTCTCTATGTGCTTAAAGTTTTGAACTTATGCTTGTTTTGCCTTCCTATGCTAGTTGATTATTGTTCCCATAAGTTGTATGCTCACAAAATCCCTACGCATTGGAAGTGGGTTAGGCTTAAATGTTCTAGTCATATTCTTCATGATGCTCTCTTTATGTTTCAATTCTTATCTTTTATGTGAGCATCATTGAAATCATCATGCCTAGCTAGGGGCATTAAACGTTAGCGCTTGTTGGGAGGCAACCCAATTTTTATTTTTGTTATTTGCCTTTTACTCCTGTTTAGTAATAAATAATTCATCTAGCCTCTGTTTAGATGTGGTTTTATGTTTCAATTAGTGTTTGTGTCAAGTAGAACCTTTGGGGAGACTTGGGTGAAGTCTTTGCGATCTTGCTGTAAAAAACAGAAACCTTTGCGCTCACGAGTTTAGCTTTCATTTTTTACAGAAGAGTGATTTTAAGTTAATTATTTTTGCAGAAGATTAATAGACAAATTCCTCAGGTCCACCAATTTATTTCAGAATTTTTGGAGTTCCAGAATTATACGTTTGATACAGATTACTACAGACTATTCTGTTTTTGACAGATTCTGTTTTCTATGTGTTGTTTGCTTATTTTGATGAATCTATGAGTAGTATCGGAGGGTATGAACCATAGAGAAGTTGTAATACATTATATATTACACCAATATGAATTTATAATGAGTTCACAACAGTACCTAAGTGGTGATTTATTTTCTTATACTAACGGAGCTTACGAGTTTTCTGTTAAGTTTTGTGTTGTGAAGTTTTCAAATTTTGGGTAAAGATTCGATGGACTATGGAATAAGAAGTGGCAAGAGCCTAAGCTTGGGGACGCCCAAGGAATCCCAAGGTAATATTAAAGGACAACCAAGAGCCTAAGCTTGGGGATGCCCCGGATGGCATCCCCTCTTTCGTCTTTGTTCATCGGTGACTTTACTTGGAGCTATATTTTTATTCACCACATGATATGTGTTTTGCTTGGAGCGTCATTTTATTTTTTTTATTATTTGCTTGCTGTTATTTAGAATAATGTTTTGCATCTTTATTTTCAATAAAAATGTCAAGGATAGCCTTTACCATGCTTATTTTGCAAGTATACATGTTGTTGTTTCAAAGCAGAAAGTTTACCGCTGTTGCAAAAAATTCTCTAGAAAATTCAGAATGTGATAAAATGTTGAAACCTTTTGCATAATAAGCTCTGATAAATTTACTACAGTGGGAATTTTCTTTTATAATTTTTGGAGCTAGGGAAGTATGGATCTTGCTGCATTCTTTACAGACTGTCCTGTTTAGGCAGATTGCTATTATGTTTGCATTGTTTGCATATGTTTGCTTGTTTAATGACTCTATTTGAGGATAGGACTATTAAATATGCATAGGCATTTAGTATGCAATGTTTAACAATAATTTTAGTGATTTTTTACAGTAGAAAATGATAAGGTTTTTGCATTGGTTTATACTAACTTATCTCACGAGTCCTTGTTGAGTTTTGTGTGGATGGAGCTTTTGAGATTTAGGGAGACTGTGATACGAGAGGAATTAAGGAGACACAAAAGCTCAAGCCAAGATAATATTTCAAGAAGTCTCAAGCGTCTAAGCTTGGGGATGCCCCGGTTGGCATCCCACCTTTCTTCTTCAACAATTATCGGTTAGTATCGGTTGAGCCTAAGTTTTTGCTTCTTCACATGATGAGTGCTATCCTTGAAATGTCGTTTTATTTTGTTTTGCTTTCTGTTTGAATAAAATAACAAGATCTGAAATTCTTAAATGAGAGAGAGAGTCTTCACATAGCTACATAAATATTTAACTACTCATTGATCTTCAGTTATATCTTTTTGGAGTAGTTTGTCATTTACTCGTGTGCTTCACTTATATCCTATGAGTAAATGGTTGAATGATTTGAATGTCATAAATCTGAAATTATATATGTTTCATATGCTTATCCCATGGGGAGTAATGACTTCACATATAAGAAGTAGAGGTGGTAAATTTATTGAAAGTTAGCAAACATCGCATTGGTCACTTGAACAATTCATGAAAGAATATTGAGGGAAGAGGGATTTCACATATAAATATACTATCTTGGACATCTTTTGTAATTGTGAGCACTCATCAAAATATGACATGCTAAAAGGTTGATGTTGGACAAGGAAGACAATGTAATGGGTTATGTTTTCTTATATCCAAAATAAAGTATATTGTCATGGATCATCCAACATGCTGAGCTTGCCTTTCCCCCTCATACTAGGCAAATTCTTTGCACCAAGTAGAGATACTACTTGTGCTTCCGAATATCCCTTAAACTAGTTTTGCCATGAGAGTCCATCATACCTACCTATGGATTGAGTAAGATCCTTCAAGTAAGTTGTCATCGGTGCATGCAATAAAAATTGCTCTCTAAATATGTATCATCTATTAGTGTGGAGAAAATAAGCTTTATACGATCTTGTGATGTGGAAGAAATAAAAGCGATGGACTGCATAATAAAGGTCCCTATCACAAGTGGCAATATAAAGTGATGTTCTTTCGCATTAAGATTTTGTGCATCCAACTATAAAAGCGCATGACAACCTCTGCTTCCCTCTACAAAGGGCCTATCTTTTATTCTTGTCTTATGCCTTATGCAAGAGTCATGGTGATCTTCACCTTTCCTTTTTACATTTTATCCTTTGGCAAGCACATTGTGTTGAAAAGATCCTGATATATATATCCAATTGGATGTAAGGCATCATGAACTATTATTGTTTACATTACCCTTGAGGCAAAGGGTTGGCAGGCGAATCTATAAGCCCCTATCTTTCTCTGTGTCTGATTAAAACTTTGAACCCATAAATATCACGTGAGTGTTAGCAATTGTGAAAGAATAAATGATAGCTGAGTATGTGAAGTTTGCTGAATCAAAGCTCTGACATAGACTCTTCCTGAAAATAAGATGAATTGTAATTGTTTGATGACTAATAACACGGTTTGTTAGTTTTCAAGAAAGTTTATGGTCTATGCTTTAACATGTGAATAGCTTGTTACTTGATCATGAAAAGTTTTATGATATGAGCTACTGTTATGATATATAATGATGCTAGAAAAGGTGATTGGAATTATCATTGATCAAACTTGTGCACCTGCTAGCATTCACACTTCATAAATTATTTCTTTTATCATTTACCTACTCGAGGACGAGTAGGAATTAAGCTTGGGGATGCTGATACGTCTCCAACGTATCTATAATTTATGAAGTATTCATGCTATTATATTATCTGTTTTGGATGTTTATGGGCTTTACTAAACACTTTTATATTATTT